>NC_140455.1:3406231-3563731 GCF_963576455.1 Neolamprologus multifasciatus
CTGGAGACAGGCCAGCAGCCAGTCACAGGCCAGGACCTGAGGAACTCTGTCTAAACTACAAACTGGGGCCTCATCTGTCTGTAACACAGAGGAACCAGTGTACAGTAGGGCGCACACAAATGACACACACGGGTTACAACATCTGGAGCAGGAAGTGTCAGCTAGTGTGCGTTCAGAGAAAACACTTCCTACTGCACGTGCACCGTGAGTCATCTGTGTTTAAAAACAGATTATTAGATCAGTTTCCAGGTGGTGGGATTAAAATAAACATGACCTTAAAAGAAAATATGAGAACAATGAATGAAGGGAAATTAAAAAGTAAAATGAGAACAAGTTATTACGACATTTTTAAATGTGAAATACAGGGTTTATGAACCTGCTGGAGCTTTCTGCAGATTTCCAGCTCATCTGTGATTGGTTAAAAAGGTGTGTGCGTGTATGCGTCCACGATATGACAACGTGAGGTTAGAGCACACACTTTGTTACTGCTGTTCAACACGACAGGTCTTCAGTGTTTCTGCCTGTGACACCAGCGCTCAGCCACAGATGAGAGAAACCCACAGAAATGCACAACCAGGTGATAAATCCTCGACTTCAAACAGAGCGCTGGATGTTCATGCTGGAAACGCAGCTACACTAGCAGGCTGCGCTAAGCTTAGCTTCTATACACACAGCTGGCTGAGCAAAGCATCAGCTGCCATTTAAAGTCTGACATTAACACATTTTACAGAGCCTGGTCGCTCAGGGAGAAACAGCACTGGTTTAAATGACCCCTGAACTCAAATCATCACCTCTGGCAGGTCATGCTGCATCGTCAACGTGACAGAGACAGGAAGTTCTACCTGGGAGCCTCCGGCGATGGGGATGACACAAGTGAGGAGATTCCCGACAACCGTTTCCAAGGGTGCAGACAGACCATCTACGTGGACGGTGTAGATCAGCCCCAGGCAGTTCTGTTCAACCAAGAAACACAGAGGTCAAGGGTCAACGACAAACCCAGCACCACGAGGCCACAGCAGGGTTTCACACACAGACGGCTGCAGACTCATTTACACAGCGAGGCTGCAGAGTCAGCACGGTCTGTCTTCAAGTCGCAGCTAATCTCTAACAATGCTCGAAACTTATCAGAATCAACAGATTCAGTTTTATTTTGCATCCCTGTGAAAGACGACAATAATAAATGTGCAGCTTTGTTATCGTGAGCTCAAATATGAGCCTTTTCTCAGACATTTCTATGTCTCTGTCCCAAACTACTGTTTCATGGTCAGAGAGAATGTCAGGAAGTCTTTACCAGACTTTAACGTCCAGATTTCAGAACTGAAGGTGGCAGTCGCGGCTTTTTAAAAAGAAATACTACAAAAAGTAATTTTCTGTGTCCAAACTTTGCACTGTAAAGTCTTAAACCACGGATGGTTGAACAGAAAATGCTCTGAACCTGATGATTTGAGAATGATTTAATAACTTGTTTAGAAAGCTGTGTGGTTTCATGTTGGACGTGCATGCATGTGTAGATGCACCCGTGTGCAAACACCACCACCTTTGCCACAAACAGAATCAACACATAATCCAACTCCAGCCAATCAGCTTATTAGTTCCTTCTTCTTTCAACATTCACTCATCTTTTAAATAAAACGTATATTAACTGAATGTTGTGTTGTTGTGTCACATCTACATACATAAATGTCACATGTGGAAAAGCTGTGTGAGCCGTACCCTGAACACCTCGGTGTAATCCAACTGGGACACCAGCACCAAGCTCTTGGGGGCAAAGATCTTAGCTGGTTGGACGACGGAGAGCACCTCATCTGCTTCGTCCGCCTCGCTGGCCTCAGCCTTCTGCAGCTGAACACAGGCTCACACATTACTGTCACGTTCAATTATTCAGTTTCAGTTGAATCATCGTTTGACACTGAACGTCTGATGGCCGTCTCACCTGGGGGTTGTCCAGGCCCTCCCAGAAGGTGAAGCAGGCACAATAGTGACGGTCCGAGTTGATGTCAGTCAAAACCGCTACGAAGAAGGAGGGAGGCAGCTGATCGGGAACCAGCTGCCAACCGCTGGGTTGGCAGAACTGAAGAGCGAGGAGGAGGGGAGGAGGGGTGGGAAGGTGGTGGCAATATTGGGGCAAGAGGTGAAGACGCAGTGAAGAAGAGAAAGATAAACATTAGCAAACGTATCAGACAGTAGATCACATGGTGGGACAACACCTCGATTCATCCAGGGCTGAAAACATCTCCAACTGCACCACAGCTCGCCATGAGCGACGGCTCCGTATATGACAGAGATATACGTGGGCGATCGTGGCTCAAGAGTTGGGAGTTCGTCTTCTAATCGGAAGGTTGCCGGTTCGAGCCCCGGCTCGGACAGTCTCGGTCCTTGTCCACTTCACCCACCACCTACTGGTGATGGCCAGAGGGGCCGATGGTGCGATATGGCAGCCTCGCCTCTGTCAGTCTGCCCCAGGGCAGCTGTGGCTACACCTGTAGCTGCCTCCACCAGTGTGTGAATGTGAGAGTGAATGAATAATATAATTGTAAACCCCTTTGAGGGGTCCTGAAAAGCTCTATATAAATGCAATCCGTTATTATTATTAGTAAATCAATTCCCGATTTCTATACAATCGGTTATAGTGTGTAACATTTAAATATTGACTTAAGAAATAACTGGAGCCGTCGATTCTGTCAGAGTGTTGACACAAAGCCCACAGAATCAATATTTACAGGGTTTTTCTTTGTCTTTCTTGTGTCAGTTGCTGTCAGTTGCTGTCAGTTAGCTGACGTAAGCCTGATGTAAACATGGACCTCCAGTCTAATTAAAGCCGTTCATGTAGCATTTTTATTTTTTGTTTCTGAATCACAGCGCAGATATGCTTTTAACTCGCCGCCCCCTTTAACCACACTGACTGCTCAGACAGCCGACCTAGATTCAGACACAGGCCGGGACTGATCCGATGACAGGATGTGAATATTTCACAATGGCTCTGCAGTTTGTTATAGATTCAGGACATAATTTCAACCTAACGTCCAACCTTTATGCAGAATATCTAATCATAAGCTAGAAAATATGCATAGGAGTGAAAGTCACTGTAAGCGCTGAGGGTTTCTCGTCAGTAACTAACTACTTTAAACGAACTGAACAGGACAGAAACGTGTATTTAAAGTGGACACGTGAGGTCAGGCTGACATGGATAGGTTCAATATGAGCATCAACAGCACTGCAGTGTTTCTGCACATGCTCACGTATGCATGACAACGAAATAAACAGTATGTGTTTAAATCACATAAACAGGTGGTGGCAGCTGCCTGACAGGGCCTATAGCTGCCGAGGGGATGGAAGCGCTAACTTGGACAGATTGAACTGTCACACAGATACATGACTTACCAGCTCTACGCCTTGTGGGAATGGGCTGTCCTCCCAGTCTTTCTCAGGAAACCGCTGGAGAATGCGACCTTGACCTTCACCTTCCACTGTGCAGAGACAGAGAGACAAATCCACAGGTCTGAGTGCGTTCCTTACAGCTAGCTGTTGTCTGCTTGTTTCTACCAACAGTCCTCTGAAGCATGAATGAGTGAAATACTCATGTAGTTTTTTTACCTGGAAGCTACCTGATGAAGCTAAAGTTGAAGTGACACATGATCAACGAGCTCATGTGTAAAAACCATGTGTGCAATACGACTGTAAACGAGCCAGTCTAATGACTGCAGCTGTATTGACGAGCTCATTGTCAGGCCTGTCCTGTAAATGGGTTCACGTGTGCCTGCTAAACATTAGTGAGATGTGTTAAAATGCTGGTTTGCTGCTGGTTAATGAGGCCATTTCCTTTGTTGGTCAGGGCCCGGCTCATCACAGCGGCACAATGACACAACAATGGCGGACTTATGTAACCACCACAAGCCCGTCTTTCAGCCTAGGTCCAGCTGAAGCCCAGAAGGCTGCTTAATGGCGGCATTCATCCGCAGAGAGAATACACTCAATCCACCCAGTACAAAGGATTGATATACAGAACACAACTCAGCAAATCAAAATGTAATGCTAAATAAAGAAGAGGTGCTCACCAGCATTAGACAAACCTAAAACATTATGTAGCAAACTGTGTCTCAGAGAAAACAACAGAGCCTGTGGGCCTTTACTGAGAAACTAAACCAGAAGTACAGACGATACAAAAACAGAAAGTAGCTCCCAAAACACGGGAATTCATTCTGTCGCCTGTACACGAGTGTTACAGCGGCGCTGTGGGGCGAGGCTGTCAAAGAGGCTCCGTTTCCTTTCACTTTAAGACGAGTGCCCCTCATTCCCACTGTGCCACAAATAACAAGCAGCCATGTCCTTAGAGAGCTGATGCTGACCCCACACACAACAACTATCACTTACTTTGTCACCACAAACTTCTTTTTGATCAGCTGATATAAAGCATATGGACATGTAAACAAAAGGCATGTGTGGAACGCAAACAATAAGCAAAGAGTCCCACAAAAACAAAAACCCAGCAGAAATGAGACGGAGGACGAGCTACGAGGTTGTTATGATCGTTTCAGGCTCTATGTTACAACACTTTGACTCCACGTATCAAATCTGCAGAGCCAAAACTGATAAACTGAGCCAGCAACACACCTTTGCCCTCTAACTGACAACAGGACCCCCACTGCTGCACTGACCAGGTCAGAGCCAGCGTCCGTTTGTCTGCAGAGCTGTTCAGTTTCTCCCAAATGATCCTAATAACATGTGGCTAGAGATACATTATATCAAGTTTAACATCAAACATAAAGAAAATAATGAACGCAGGAAAAGACTCCTGTGGTCATTTACACAGGCTGCCCAGCAGAGTCGACCGTTAGCATCTGACTGTGTTACTGACAGTCACGCCAAAGAAGGAGGAGCACAACTGTGTTCACAGCTTTACTGCGATTGGCAGCAGCGAGCAACCAGAGGCTGGAAAAAGGAAATTATATTCAGACTTCAAGTGATTAGGGGCAAAATAAGTGAAGCCACTACCAGCGAGAGTGACGAATACAATCAGAGTGTGGAATGCTCATGAGTGACGTGCAATGAGCACATCAGTTCCTCTGTGTGGTTGAAGAACGAGCAAGCATAAACACACTGTGGTGCAGGTTTGTGTGATAATATAAAGTATACTCACATCTTAATATCACAGTATCTGACTCTACAAACTGGCTCCCAGTATGAACTGGGCTGTGATGTTTGCCTGCATCCATCATTCTCAGTGACGATGTTCAAATGTGAACAGTTCTGTGTCACTGATCTATTTACTTTGTTATAAAGGACTTTAATAGTGTTTGCTTTCATTCAGTGCTATACCCTAAACGCCTACTTGAAGTTGCACGAGTACAATATATGAAGGCAGAGAACATGACTGTGCCTAATCCATGGGCCCCACAAGTGAAAGCACAGGTGTAACGTCTGTAACAGACAGCTGCAGCAGGCATGAGGGTGAAAGGCCACAACAAGTCCCGAGCTACAGTAACACCTCTGTACGATCTGCTGGATTACAACTGACAACTCCTACGTAAACTCACTGTCAGAGCTGATAGAAGCACATCCAACTAAGAGACAGGAGACGGGTGCAAATGTGAATGTGACGAGTTAGTCTACGAGCATTTGACCAAACCTGTTCATGGGGATTTTGGGGGTGGGAGGGGCTACCGAAGGTTATTTTGAAATGTATGACTCCATCAGAAAGTTACGACAGGTAGGTTAGGGTGACAGACGTGCTGCATGCACACAGATCAGGAAAAAACTCAAGAGACCATCTCACCCAACTACAAGTTGTCTGCTTCAAACACAGCTGTGTGGAATAAAAGCTCAAAGTTCAAAGTGCAGATCCAACGGTCCGATGATGAAGTAAAACTAAATACATCTAAAAAGTCTTCAGCTCTTACAGGGACGGCACGTCGAGTGCAGCTCAAACAAACTTTTCTAGCCTGACGTACACACCAGAGCAAGTTCACAAGTTCATTAATACAACCTGGCTGCTGATTGAATTCAGCTGTTGGCTGGCTCTATATGCATCATACTCAACATTAAAACTATTTCCATTGTCCTCACAATAGGAAAGAGTTAATCATGTTACAATGCTGATTTTTATAAGTAAATGATGCATCAAAGGAAAGCAAACCTGAAAGCGAAACAGGTTTTTTCAGCTGGCAGCGATCAGAGTCAAGTCACGTCTGTAAAAGTCATCATAGTGCCTGTTCTAATGTCTACATATACACATGTTATATCTACGTTGGTATACTGGAGAAGTACAGCTGTAAAGCTTGAAATAATCCTGTAACCGTAGGTGCAGACTGCTTCAATCAAACTTCCCATCATAAAGTCAATTTTTCCAGCTCCTGCAGGAATTCTGTTCTGTATCATTGAGTGAAGTTCAGTTTGTTGGGAGTCACTTTGCTGCTCCATGAAGTCCGTGACAACAGCTGCATAAGAAACAAGCTTTGAAGTCCGTACTGCTTTGGTCAAATAAAGCCGTACATAGCCTGTATGATGGTCTGCAGGTAGGCCACAGCCCGGGGCTGTCACCTCCACAACATTCAAACTCCTCAGTTTTGTCCTAACAGGACGCACTGTAACAGCATGTGTCTCGTTTCCACATCCAAGCTAGCACAGTGAGACCGACAATCAGCTGGGCCAGTATACTGTGATATTAAATATACATGTGGCAGTCCTTCACCTGGTACAGTGTGTTAACATGAGTGACACGCCCATATTACCAAATGCAGCAATTCAAAGCCAGCACTACGTGAAACATCGTGAAGAAATCTGATTAAATTCTTTATTTTAAACACACTCATGCTGGACGTGATTCTGCACTGAAACCAGAAGCTGCATGTCACTGAGGTGCAACCTGAAACCCATCTGCACAGCTTCATTAGATATATCAGAAAATGATAACCTGATAATAACAAATGCGATTCACAATTATATTCTGTTTTGTTAGCATAGCATTAGCATGAGGCTCATTTTCCATGGTCTCCTTCGATCATTCAAAGAGTGCAGGCGATCTAAAACAAGTGGCATGAAAACAACGTGACAACAACACGACTTTGCTTTCAACAATCACTTTGCAATTAAAACGAATCGCTAATGGGTCATCAGCCCATTAGCCCCCAGTCATACATCCCATAAAGCAAACATCAACACACAATTTAAACAGCAGCTCAGCAAAGGGTGCAGTGGTTCAAGCAGCAGCAGCAGACCGCAGGCATGAGAGCAAACAGAGCTGCTGCTGATGCAAGACAAACGTTTCAGAGAGCTCACTCTCAGTCTGAGCGGCAGGAATGTGCGTCGAGTAGAGCGGCCTTGCAAGCAGATGACATCCAGCTATCAGCCTGACCTGCTGTTACACAACAGCAGGTTAGTGAATGGATATGTATTATTTGCACTGAGGCTTTTCATCCTTGGCCATTCTCAAGTTTTCAGTATAACCAGGTTCTAACATGTCCTGGTCCGTGTTTTAAAACAGCATGTTTCTGGGATCAGTGTCCTTCACACACACACTCCGACAATCAACTGGTTTTTACTTTGAAAGATCAGCTGCTGCCAACCAGCTAGCACCAGCTTCTACTTACTGTGTAGCTGACCACGCCCTTAATAACATTCAAAGACTGGCCCCAGAGTTACACAGGGTACTCCACAATTTCATCCATCAACTACAACACTAGTCCTTGTTCTGCTGTAAAGATGTGCTTGAGCTTGAGGGCCAATCTAACCAGAACTGTACCAACTGGAAAAGTGGTTCATGCTACATCAAGCTCACTTAGGCAGCAGAGCAAAAGATGTGCTGGTGCCAGCTGCAGTCCAAGATGGTGCTAGTTACGTTTAGAAGCAACATCAGACTCACTCGTACTTTGCAAATGACAAATTCAGCTTACTATAAACAGGGCTATTTAACTGTAAGCATTCTGCTGACCAAGTCACATTTTCCTGTCAAGGATAATAACGTACATTTCATCTTAGGAGATGACAGCGTGGCCAACTTTTAGGTGTAGCATTACGGTTCCTGAATCTCCAAAATCTCAAAAGTAGCTGAAAAACTGATAAGTTGCACATGACCATTTGGATACAACTCACTTTATGTCAGAGCTGAAGACCTAACCAAACGTCAGCATCCTGGTTATACTGTGGTTCTAGCACTTCTGACCTGAAGTGAAGCACCTCGTATCTCTGCCACTTTAATGCTATTTCTCATGTCCACTGTCAGCAGAGCCATCTTCTGCTGACAGTAGGGCGGGGCCATATCATACCGTTCACGGTAACACCGGTATAATGTTGGGCAACGATAAGAAAATGAAATATTGCGATAGAATATGGGTAAAACGCGCATGCGCAGTGCCTTTGTTTACATACGTACATGGCGGCGACGCAGAATGAGAAGAGCGAAAGCGGATCGTTGAATGAAACAGATGAACCAGAACTGGTTTGTAAAAATGCTGCAGCTTCACTGGTGTGGAACTGGTTTAGCTTTCGTCCGTCAGATACACAACAAAGCACTATTTTTTGTAGAGCATGCTAGCGGGCCGTCGTTATTACCGTGTTGTTTGGAAAATACGGCACACTTAAAATCAATCCTTTGATTTTTCTGAAAGTCGACAGAGCCCCTTATAATCCCGTGTGCCTTATGTATGAACTCTGGCTGTGTTTACTGACCTCGAAACGATTTTATGTACACGGCGCTCGAAAATCTGTCAAATGTGTCAGGACGACTTTGCTAAGCTACGAAGCCGCACCGCTTGATGGATTGTTGGAGCATTACGGCTGTCGTAGGCGGAGCCTCGCGGAGTGATACGTACTGTGCTTCAACATAATGTTACCGTATTGTGTGTGTATAACCTCTTTTTACGTTTTGTGGATATTATACATGGTTATGCTGAGGATATGTCGGCCAGTTTCCACTGGAAATGCCTTTTGGTTAAACTGTCAGCCAGGAATTTGCATTTGTACTGTTAAATTTTTATATAACTTTAATGCAGATAAAAAACAGCTGCTTGTTTAAGTGAAAATACATTGATGGGGGGTTTTTTTTGCACTAATAATGTTGTGGAGTTGTAAAGTATTTTGTCTAGTGTCAATTATATCGTCAGTTATATCGTTATCACAAATGTTCAAATGTATATCGTGATATTTTTGGTCATGTCGCCCTGCTCCAGCTGACAGAAGTAGTCACACCTCCAAGATGTGTTCAGGTTGTGTTGTTCTGATTAAATCACAGTGATAACCTCTCGAACAGTCGCTCACGGTCTTAGTTCATGTGAACAAGGAAAGTGTGCACAGGGCTGTTAATTATTAACCTACCGATATAATCTGTACAACTGCTCCGATCACATGCTAAATCAATCTTGTATCACCCACAACATGCTCACACACACAAAGACCTGGAACATTGTAAAAATGTCAGAGAGAATGAGAATGAAGCCACACCGACTTCAAACACCTCAAACAACAAAAGGAACCCCTCAAAACGAACTGGTTTAAAACCACAGTGCTAACGGAGCAGGGTTAAAGCACTGTACTGTGTTTCAGTTTAGACATCCACCTCATGAGTCAGAGTGTTACAACCGTTATGCTTTTACAGAGACAGAGACATGTCCAACTAACTCTTCCCCATCAAACAGGTTTCTCATTCAGGTTTGAGCTATACTACTTTATCCCACAGTTACAATTGGAGCCACAACCCACTGTGATCAAGAACACATGAAGATGACCAGCTCATGCAAAGGTTACCAAAAAATGGTAGAAACACAAGAAGGTGAAAGGGCAGGAGAGGGGAGGACGTGGGTCAGCGCCACAGTTAAGCGATGACTCCTCACATGTGTGACTGCTGGCAGTGACACAGGATGAAGGAGCCTGAATGATCATGTGATCCCTGAATGATGGCATTCGGGGTTGAACTGAGTGTGTAGCTGTCTGTGTGTCACGCTCCTGCTGCTGAAGCAGACCGCAGCTTCTCGCAAGCTTCCAAACCACAGTGACACGACATCAGGCCGTTTCTATGGTGACAGCAGTCAGGACCACAGAGTCTGGTGTCTTTTCGTGCTGGTGTGCAGATTTGTAACTATGTAGGCTGGTCCGAAGCAACGTCACCACCGAACGAGACCTGGGAGGAGGTCTACATGCACTGCAACTGTGTTTCTGGTATCTCACGTTTTAAACTGCTACAACATGTCCAATGTTTCCCACCCTTTTAACAGCAGCTGTTATTTATTTAGCAATCAAAGATCAAGTTACAAGTGAACACTCCCCTCACTTTCCTATTCTGGAAGTTTCAGTGCTACACGTGATCTAGCCGAGCCCTTACGAGCTTCTTTGCCCCAGCAAGGTGAACATTTGTGGTCCTGGATATCATTCAGCTACATTTCCAGTCTCTCTTCACCATCTTTGACAGCAGATGGCCAAAGAGTCTTTGCCACTATCACAACCTCCTGCAGACAGCGAGCTGGTTGATGCGCTGTGGGCCAAGCTCAATCTGAAAGGATGGAATTGGAGCACGTCCACAAGATAAGAGTTTCTCTAGTCACAAAGCACTTAACAACTACGCGAGGTAGTCGTGTTGAGCATTTTAAAGGGGAGTGTTCAATAATTCATTTCATAAAACACGAGCTTGCTTCCTTTCACTTGTGCACTCAACCCATTACAGACACAATCTTCTCTTCCTCACAGAATCTTTGTGTGGAAAACATCGATAATGCCAAGATGATGCAGCTGCAAATGCTCACATCATTAACATACTCTCCACATTGGAACCACATGGGCAGCTTGCATGGACTGAATCAGATAACATCTCCAAAGCAGAACTGAGGCCTTCGTGGTGAAAAGCTATGACTTCATCATCACCACACCCTCCTGCTCTTTCTGCTGTCCGCCCAGCTTACGCACCATCGCTCACTCGTGCCATTCATCCAATATACTCCTCCAGGTTTCTGTGAGTGATCTAAAGCACACGGGCTCCTCGTGGGTCAGAGCTGACACAGTATGGTCCAACGTGCCTGAAATCCATACAGCCGCTCAGCACATTAATAAGAAACACTTGCCATTCAGCAGTGTCTCTCAGTTTGGTGTTGGATAACACGATACCCTCCAATAAGACGATCGCTGTTCAAACCTGACTGGATGAGCAAAGACGCCTTTTAAGAATCAAACACAGAAAAAAAGGGTCCATCTGGCAAACGCCGTCGCCCTGGAGACAATGTGGGACGTTTTCTTTGTGCAAAAGCTCTTCAGCAAACTCACATCCTTCCTGCAAAAAGCTCCCCCCCCCCCCTCCAAAGCTCCAAACAAAAAGAAATGGCTTTCCAGGAGAGGAAACGGCCTCACAGAGAGGCCCAGCAGAGCGACCAAACTTTCAGCTGTAGGATGCCACTTGCTTCACATCTAACACGTCACAAGGCTGACGATTGATAACATGAGCTTAATTTCTTCTCACGTTCACATTTGGAGCTACATGTTGTTTCCAGCTGTCCTCTGCTGCCAAACACATTGAAGAGCACGGGAACAAAGCCAAGGCTCAACACAGGCCGTCCACTTCCCAGTCTCTCTGAATCAAATCCACCCACCATTCAACTTCCACTCGACACTTTCAGACAAACACCGTCAGCCTGTTACTCATTCACATCATGTTCAGAAACAGCATAAGACAACACGGAACTAGTGTTTTCATTCAGATATATATGTGCGGCTCAAAATAGACTTAAAATCAGTTCACATGAGACGAGAATCTGTGGATTCCAATCCCGATCAAGGAAATCCCTCAAAGAAAGCTCACAGAGCAGCACGTTGGTAACCTCACTGTGGTTTTGCTCGACACTGATTGGCCCAGCATAGAGAGAGCAGTGCATCTTCTACCGTTGTGCACTCTCCTCTGCTGGAGCAGCAGAACAAACAAAAACACAACTGTTTGAAACTGTCAGAGTTTCTGTGGGTTTGACACATCCTCCTGACTCTGCCTGTAACCCTGGAAGACATTTTTTCTGTGATGTAAAGCAGCGGTCCGCAGTCCCGGGCCATGGACCGGCACCGGTCCGTGAGTCGTTTGGTCCCGGGCCGCGAGAGTCGAGGCTCGGGTGTGAAATTGATGGTTTTCAGGGTTTTTAATCGTCAACTCCGTTTCCCTGGGTCTTTCCCCGTGTGTTATGAATAAATCTTCTTCTTTGATACTGGTACTGGTTTTATTTTGTTGTATTATCCCGACACCTTACAGGCCGGTCCATGACAGTCAGATATGAACGTGGCAGAAAAAGGTTGGAGACCGCTGCTGTACAGCACGCCTGACAACATCACTCGTTTCAATCAACTGAACTCTCAGTTCTGAACTATGATCTCTGATATCCTGAGCTTTAACACTTAGGTCAGTGCTTTTCATTATCAGTACTCAGCTCGAGTCAGTTTTAGATGTTTTCCATTACAATAGAGTACCATGGCCAAAGGTCCCGCGCAATGTGACAGGGACACCACATATAATATTTAAAAAAGCAGCAGGTAGCAGTTATTACCACCTAATGGAAAACCCTAACCACCAAATAGGGTTAAGCTGAGTAGCTGAGTAGGCACGAGTCGAAAAGGGCTTTTGGTGACTGCCATATTTAATATCTCATTAGCTAAGCAGATATTAAAATGTAGCTCTAAAATACTTTTGAAATCACAAAACACTAAAAGACTTGTCCTCGTAAACAGGAGCACCAATCTGAACAAAACATTGCATGTAGTGGAGCTACAACCACAGCTTATGTGCTCCATGCAAACAGTGATCAGACACAGTGGATTTAGATTCACATGGAATCTCTTTACTGGTCCTTAAATCTGTATTTATGTATTTATATATGTGTGTGTGTGTGTGTGTGTGTATATATAATATTCTGCTCACGCTCTGTAACTTCTGTCGGTGCTGTGCTTTTCGAAACCGAATTTCCCAGAGGAACCCACCCGAGGGATTAACAAAGTTTTATCTTATCTTATCTCTTATCTTAAATTCTATATTTGTGCGCTCTAGCTGAAAACCATTCAGCAGCAGTACACAGCTGTAATGAGGAGTAGTTGGTACTGTATGCTCTCCAGCGCCATCATAAAGAAACTGAACTTCCCCTGTCGCAGTTCTTTTAAACACAGTGGAGAAACTTCTTAAAAATTTGTAGCAAGTTCTCTGAAAATTGTGTCAGCGCCACACACGCACGCACACGCACACACACAATCTATTGACATGTGTCATCAGTTTTTGTGACACATCTATAAGGAGGACGTGGGGCATGGTGGGCAATGAGGGTGTAAGAGCTTCATCAGGATTTCAATACTTTGGGAAACCTGATGGCAACAAACCACAGCACAGAGTAAAGACGCGTTAATTAATAAAAGCTGATTCTTCTTCACATCCTTACATACAGGAAACATGGTCCCGGCGAACACGATGTAGACTCTGCTTCCGTGTTCTCCCCCCGAGCACGGCAACAGGAAACTTGACTCAATAGATGTGTGCTATTGCGCCTTATCACCTGGCACCCACACCTCAGTCTTTACTCAGAAATGCATTAAATCCCTTTAATCATTTCATTTTCTCCCTCTGCAGTCTCCTACGTCACACTAACTTCCATGGCATTAATCACCTACACACACATAACGGACGTGACATCTGGTTACTTGGGCAACCAACAGCCAAGAAACAACGACGTGTCTCATAAGCAAACAGGAACCAGACTACGAGACAATGAAGGCAGACAGCTCTGTCGGGACGGCCCCCAGAACACTGAGCAGTATCAGGCACCCCTCATTTCTTTATATTTTACGTTTTGGTCCTTGGACTCGAACATTTTCAGAGGATTTTTGCTTGTTTGTTATTGTTATTGTTGTTGCTAACAATAACGCATGAGTCATTCAACCAATAAAAAGACATTTAACTGAAAGCATGAACCAAGTGTTTGGTCTGCAGAAACTGGACTTGAGAGAACAAACTTTCAGGCCTACAGCAGACAAACAGTATCTGAAAGTGACGGCCTTCAGAAACAAGAGGGAAAAGAAAGCTGGCAGATTTCAGCTGATCCACAGTGATCCCTGAAGACTCAGCAGAAACACGTTCAACAGAAAAAAGTCTGTCAAGAAGCCATTCTCAAGGCACAGGCTGACCAAACGGCACCAGAACTGGACTGAAAACTAGATCATCAGAGTGACGAGTCCACAGCTGAAGTGTTCTGGTTCAAAGTGTTATCAGTATGTATGACGAGGTCACAGGGGGAGTTTCTACAGCCATCTGTAAAACATGGCGGAGGCTCTGTCATGGTTCAGAGCTGTTTCAGCCAGTTTACTGTGACAAGTTGGGGCAAAACATAACAGCTGACCTGCGCACAGCACCACCCTAACACAGGGGTTCATTAGCACAGCTAGCCCCTCCCTACAAACATGTGCCAGCTCCTCCCTTCTCACAAAAAGATAATGAAACAAACGGATATTTTCCTGGAAGTGCACAGGTGCACGTCCCATTAGCTGAGCATCACAAACACTCAGAATTGTCCTGCACATCTGAGTATGTCATGTCTGACTGAAGAGTGCGTTCATATCGCAGCTGCAACCTCTAACTTTAATCCACACAAATACATGATGTGAATTCAATTGATTAACCTGATTATTTGTCCAATATGTAGTTTAATTAAGCCACTCTGAGTCTATTATACAGAGTTTTATAAAAGCTCATTTTCATGACTTTTTCAAAGATCTGTTCTTAGAAATGTGTCTGAAATTTTCACGATTAATTCATTGATTTTTCACACCATACAAACACGTCCATCTACTGCATTATATAACATTTTAATTAAAAGAAGACCAGGTCTGTTTTACAGGAAGACATGCAGTGAATGTTTACTCAAAGCTACATGACATGATGTGACATTTCTATCATACCTCTAAGCCTGCTAACTGTTAACCAGGAATGTAGCTAAAGCATGACGTCAATAAGTTTCAACGATGTTGTTCTGGGGGAGGAGAGAGCAGCCCGGCACAGACTGGGAGGGGCACGCGACCTCTAATCTGTATATTCAAACCAATCACAGGCTTCGTATGAGATTAGCACGAGCACAGTGGGTAACTGAGGGGCAGATTTGATCTGGAGTCCATGTTAATAGAGATGAGACTTAATCTTCTACCACTGGTCAAGTTTCAGTAGTTCTTACTGCAGGAAGAATAACAGCGAAGCACTGATAGCAGGACGTCTGCACAGTGCCAGCTGAATGTTGTTCCTTTTCACTAATGGTATTAGTTTCTTTTAAAAAATGTAGAACATTAAAATGAGCATCGTCCTCTTACATACATAGTGATGTGGTTACCACAACAGGCAGCCAGCTGCACGCAGCCCGCACTGCTAATCCTAACAACCCCCATCTCATCTTTAAATCAGAAGTGCTCCGGACACGCTGGAATCACCCCGCAGGGTTTGCAACGATTGCTCCCTTGAGCTCTGACGGGCTGACTGTGAGCGGCACTGACTCAGCCTTTGTCCTGTGAGGGGACAGCGAAATTCTCCAAATTCCAGGGAAACCATCAAAGCATGAGGAGGGAGGTATCCATGGCCCCCTTCACACACACACACACACAGAGTCAGTTTAATATATTCTGTTGTCTCCACCTTTAAACAAAAAGTGTTTTAAACCATAACGTGTGTAAAATTGATGACTAATCCTCAGATCACAGATTTTAACTGCAGTGAGTCTTAAACACACTGACGAACACAACCATGGATCCCTTCATATAAAATCAGCATCACAAAAACACAAATTTGTCCTGCACAAAGTGCAACTTCAGTATGCCATGCCTGACAGAAGAAGAGCTGTCTGCTGACAGAAGTGGTCCACATGGCCGGTACGAGCCTTTATGTAGAAGCATGTATCTGTACCCCAACACCCACCACCCACCACACACACACACACACACACAGACTGGGGGCCCTGGGGCCATCGTCTCCCTCATGAATAACAAGCATTCAGAAAAGCAGACAGACTGCTGTATGCAGCACAAGGCAACACAGCGAGTCCTACGGCCAATCAGAGTCACCGATTACAGTCAGGTTACTGCATGTTCATCTACTGAACCACCATGAGAATAGCAACAGTACTTACTTGGCTAACTTAATCCACGTGTCATGTGTGCTGCATCCTGCACTCTATCCCAGCACCATCCTCACCTAAACTAGTCGCCATAATTGATGCAATGACTCGTGCCATAATTGATGATGTCGACGTGTCATATACTAATACCATGTGTTGACAGTTATTGAAGTAATCCTACACTAATCAAAGAAAAAATGGCAAATTAGTTGACTCGACTCGAGTCCTAGTGAGGACACACCTGAAGCTGAGCGTGTATGACTCTCACAACACTCAGCATCACGACAGCCATCACTGAAAACAGCACGCAATAAAAATCACTCCATGTTTATAATCACATAATCATAAACTGGGAAAACTTTCAATTGAGCCCAAATGCTGCCACGACTAACTCAGACTTTTCAAATATCCACATTTTTACTAGTCCGTACGCCAAAACTGTTCTTCACAACCAGCAGACCACATGGGGGTAAACGTTGCCATGGTAACAAAGCAAACACTCAGAGACAGCCACAAACAGGCAGGCCATCAGAAGTTGCATGCACACACACACAAGCACACACAAAGCTGCAGTTCACCACAACCACGGCTGTGACCCAGCGTCACTCTGTCCCCCCTATGAAAGGCAGATTGTGTGGGCTATTTCTGGAGGGCCTGAAAGGCTGCTGCTCTGGAGCGATGGAGGAAGTGGTTGCCCACAGGCAGGCACTGCTGGCAGCATCACACACACTCCTCTATCCTCCCCAAGCCCCCTCGCTTCATCTCACTTGCAATATGAAATGCTTTTATTTGCCCCCTGAGCCTTATGAAGCGTCACGTAAATCTGTCCTTGCATTTGCTCACTCAGTTCTGAGCGCGCCTGTAAGCACCACAGAGCTGCAGCTTCGATACTCCAACCATTCAAACTGGCAACGTCACAATATGTTCGTACCAGATGATGCCAGCACATACATATTCCTATACTTCTACAAGAACGTGGTACAGAAGATGTGCGTTCTTATTTGATTGTTATAGAAAATATTTTAAATAAAAACACGACAAAGACTGATGCACGTGAGACATGGCATCAAGTCTTCTGAAATGTTATTGGTACCAACACCAAAGGTTTCTGTATAACTTATAACACACCACCTTTAGAATATAAAATCTCACAAATAATACTTTTAGACATTTGTGTTGGAGTTCATCATTATTAGAGTGAGTTTTGAGTAATGGCCAAACCGCTTCGTGGTGGGGGTCACACCAACTTCTAATCAGGTGAACACTTGTGCCAAAGAAGAAGAAATTTCCCAAGACAACGTAAAGGCAAGCAGGTGGACAGATTAAGAGAGGATATCACAGGTAAAACCTACTATTATCCTAGATACGGTGGCTGCTGTAGGACAAATAACTCTGGCTGCTGTTCATCTGTAGTGAGTAGAGCCTGTTGTCCACAGCTGTCAACATGTTTTTACTCTGGAGGCTGTAAAACTGTGACAGGAGTGCGAGACGAGTCGATAAATCAGTGAGAGTCCCTTCTGACTGCTGGCAGCCGTAATGAGGTGAACTGTTGAGCATATTCTCCACTTTCTGTCTTTAAGCGCTGCTGGTTTTACCACCGTTAGCCGTTTACTGGCATCCGTAAAACTTCCTTTGAAGTCGAATACTGTTTGGCACTTTGCAAATAAACTCATAGAATGTGAGAATGTAATCAGAGACCAAGACTGTTAACTTGTAACCAACTGTTGCCGCTGTTAAGCCGGCTCGTTAGCTGTCGGTAGACGGGAAGGTCACAGGTCTAATGTGCAGACAATAACTGCAACAATATCAGGAATCAATGAGCATGTTGATGCACATTTTCCAGTGTTGGAGGCCTGACTTTTGATCTGATGATGATGCTTGAGATGAGGAGGAAGACTATGACGTTTTGTTGGTTTTTGCTTCTTTGGTGAAGGGGACGCCTTCTCAGATGACAAAACACCAGGTCTGATTGTTCACATGTTGAATGTGAAATTTGCTTTCACAGCACGAGAACGTGTTCTGTTCTCGTCCGTCTTCAGCTCCAGCCACCACACGAGGAGGTGGAACGGTGACATCTATCTCAGCCGCCATATTCACGATGCTGGGACAATGTGGTGCCTTCCACAGACCGCTGCTCACTTCTATTTATCTTTAACCCTTTAAGACCTACCATAGAACCAAGTCTGCCAGAGCTTATATTATATTTTTACATGCTGTGGAGCCATTTTTGGGAGCATTTCAAGTTGCTATACATCAATACAACCATTACAGCCTAAAATTTAATAATATGTCTGCATTAAGTGCATAGTAATTACATAAATTGCCCAAAAGTGCAATAAACTACAAAAAAATTTTGTAGTTTATTGCAAAAAAAATCGTTTTTGTTTTTTTAACATATATTTCTAGTTAGAGAAATTTAAGAGGCTTATCCCTCAAAACTGTAAATACAAAAAAGTTGCACAAAATATTTTCCCACCACAGGAAATTTATTTTGAGTGTCTTCATAGTTTTATTTTTGGAATACACCAATTTTTATACACTGCAGGAAAAACAAAAATAAATATTATAATGCAAATTTGCAAAAAAGCAGCATGTGCATCAAAATAAACTATTTCCAGCAGTGCAATATGAGTCCTAAGCATCCCAGAAACCACACAGAAAGTCAGAAAGTCAAAGATAATTTTTAAAAACACCAGTATAGGCTCATGAGGCCCTGATGGTAAAAAACTACATTCCCGCGAAAATGACGTCACTTCCGGTTTCGGGCAGGTCATGGTGGACATGTGATAGTTCGCGCTGACGTCTGTAAGAAGTGTTATGAACAGCTGATCGGATCGGCAAAGCGTGTTTCTGGAATATTATGTTTTTGTTGCTACAAGTGCTTTTTATGCAGTTTTTGCAAAGCTATATGTGGAAGGAAACTGTGACCGAGGACAAGCTGATGGCATAAGATGTAAGTACAACTCCTCCGGTTTCATATGCAAAAAACATTATTGCGCTAGCTCACGTGGTTGCAGTGCTACCGGGATTTAAAAATAGTTGCGCAAAACGGAGCGTGCTGCTCCGACCGGCTTTAAAGGGTTAATGTACCAACTCAACAAGTTTATAACAATACATCAGGTTGTTCCAAGATGTAATAAATGTATATTTATGAGTACAATATTCATTTTTCTGTCAAATAACCTAAAAAACAACTGACCGCACCTTTAAATGCTTTGCAGACATTCATATAAAAATCAGATATGACTATAAAGCAGTGCTGCCGAGTGATTTGTAAAATACATCCTGATTGTGTGTGTACAGTGTAAATGCTCTATCAAAAATCTGCAACTTCACATCGAGTATCATCACACGGTCCAACCCTAACACGTCTCGGAGACGCGCTGTATGCACGCGGTGTGTGAAGAGGAAGTGATCCGAGCTCTGTCACAGCTCTGCTGCCAATAAGATTCACAAGCTTCAGCGCTGAAACCAAAACACACTTTTGTTCTTTCTTTACAGAAATTGTTTTCTACGTGGAATCACATACTGGAAATAGTTTACGCTCTAAATCACTTATGTGAAGTTCATCGTTGCTACAGCTAAATAATGCATCAGCCTCAGTCATTCGTTCAAGTCTGAACTTGAAACATGGAACTTTAAACCCAATCTCCACCACAATCACTGCTACAAATCTGTCCAGTCAAGAGTCACATCACACTGATTGATGCCACTGACGTCCTGTTAGCAGTGTCACAACTCCACTATGACAGACACACCATGACACACACAAGCCCGATTCATGCTCGGTCATCCCCTCGGTGCCCCTCTCCGTGTCCTCCTTACTTGACTGCAAGCTGTGGAGATGTTTTTGTGCGTAAAAGGAGGCTGGCTGCCAGGGCTGTCACTGCAGCCTCAAAACAGCCATCCTACATTCTGTTTAGAGCCGCCACAATGACCAACACCCTCAAACTGAGTGCCAGAGGCACACAGACCAACTACAATAGAGCCTGTGTGTTTGTGAGTCTTGAATGAGACCAACTCGCAGAGCCTCAAACCAAACACGCCTCTTTCCTGGTTTTCAGACACGCACTGGGGGACAATATGGATTCTCCCTCTGGACTTCTTCGCCTGAACTTCCTGTTTGGGCCTCAGACTGTGAATCCAATTGGTCGCCAACTCGGCACACCGCTGTCAAAACACTGTGACATGCTGAGTTTTTCAAGAGACCCTCTCTAGGACAACCACACCTCGGGGCAACTGCGAACTCTTCCCAAGCCGCAGGCAGCCATCTTGGCTCTAAGTAGGGCTCCACAGATTGTCTAAGGCGGCATCTTAGCAGAGCAGAACAGTTCCCGGATAATCAGAGGGATGAAGGTTCAAGGTTTTTCCTCTGGGTGCGCATCCATTAGAAAGTCAGCAAAGGGACACAAAAAATCTGACAGATGGACGTCGTGTTTGTGAACACCCACATGGTTCCTCTAAGAGGCAGATGAGCAGCGATGATGTCAGCCCCGACAACCTGTCAGTGCCCACGCTTGCAAAACATTCCACTGAGTGACAAGCAGCAACCACCCAACAAGCACACACACACGTAGACAGGATGCATGAAATATTTAGACACAGGAGGAAACGCCACTGTACTGCAGAATTCCTGGTATTCTTATACTCGAGGACCTTTCATTGTTGATGCGAAGCCAAGTGTTTTCTTTACAGTCAGCTAGTGCCAGCACACTGTAGCTGCAGCATTGGTAGAAACCAAAGTAATCCTGCATAAACACATGTAAAGTCAGAAATCTCCAAATAAACAATAATGGAAGCTTTGCATTTGGAACCAGAAGAAACTAGAAGATGGACCCACCAAGCATGTGGATGAAGGCGAAAACGTCCTTGTTGCAAACGGGGACGTTCACCACAACAACAACGCCTTCAGCCTCTAGAAAGGCAACGTTAGTGTAGCCACACCAAAACTCATCATCACCCTCAAAGTGTTTGGTTTTTATGAGGCACAGAGCGTTTGATCCATTAAGCCACCGTGGCTTTAATGTCTGCTTCCCAGATGCTTTTTACTGGCATGTTCTGCTCTGCAATGCATTCAGGCACTGTAGCACAGGAAGGGGAGTTTCTGCAGCGCTTGCAGCGTCCACGTTATAACATCCTGTATTCCCCCCTTCTGAAAGAAACATACAAGACGCAATAAATGCATTCATGTGTCAGAAAAGGGGATGTAGGCCACCCCAGCATCACGATAAAAGCCAGTCCAGAGCCTGCTTTTAGCCACAGGGGCCTCGTCATGTTACAAATTTGCCTCTTCTGAATAAATCATAAGCAAAAGAAAAAAATCACTCTAAATAAAAGACAACCACGTTACAAGTTGCATGCTTCCGTTGGATAGGCGAGCTGAATATTTCATGATTAAACGGGCCATTATACTGCACAGATCTAGGCCAAGGCTCAGGCTGAAGGGAGGGGGGCTCAGATAACGGTCCAAACCCCGTCCCAGCAACGCGAGGGAACACAGCTCCGGTCCGAGGGGGCTCAAGAGGGGGGCAAAGCCATCTAGGTCAATCCAGACAAAACACACACAAAGAAAACAATAAGCAATTGCAGCAGGAAGAAGCGTCGATTTGTACTTTTAAAGTGATTTGATCAAGTCCAGGTGGACGTCAACGCAGCGTGGCTCTTCAGGACCCTGCAGCCACAACAACACTGACAAATCGCTGTCACATCCTGTGTTAAGCTACCCCTGAAAAAAGTCATTTTCCCAAAACGCCACTTCTAAGGCTTGCAGATGAGAGAGAACGGGCAAGATGCGGGAGAATAAATCCGTCTTAGGTCTCACCGACCAAACCGAAAGCCCCTCAAAGCTAGTCCTAACGTTAGCTCTTAGCAAATGAAGTTAGCCCAAGTTTTCTGTCACCGGAGTGAGGCAGCTCGGTTTCCCGAAGCTAAAACGCCATTGGAAGTTGGCGGTTGTAATGGAGTTCTCCGAGCAGCTTCTCCTACAGTCACAAATGTGACACACCGGCTGACAGCCTCGCATTCAACTACACTAATCCCGTGAGGCCTGCGCGCCCCGGTCTAAAGTTGAGGCTAGCAGCCAACTGACAGCGCCCAAGTCGGTTAGTTGTGAACGGGGGCCTGGCCCGTCCCCGCCTCCCTCCCCTCCTCCTGTTTGCCCACAGCTAATAATACGCCGTTAAAGCTAGCAGGGGTGGCTAACTCAAACACCCACCTCGCTTCTCTAGGTCGTAACCGACCACAACAAAGTAGTCGGCGAGCCTGGCCATCTTGGAGGCTCACGGCGACAGGCCTTTAGCGCTAAATCCTCTGCTCTTTGTGCCGTCAATAGTCCATTCACATCCTGCCGGCGACAGTAGCATCCTTCCAGCTGCACCCCGCCGCCATACTGTCAGTCTGCCTTGCCCTGACAGCGGAGAGCCGCGAGTCTGCGCACTGAGACACTTCCAGGGAGGGGCTGCTCGACAGGAATGTCCCATGTGGGGAGCCAAACCAGCTCAGGGGCCAACAGTCTGACCAAAACCTATAATAAACTCAAAGAAGTTTCGACAGTGCCGGCGCTAAAGGGGTGAAAGGTGGCGACGGATCTTCAGTGCCCTGAAAGAAAGAGGAGCCACAGAAATGTAGTGGAGCTGCCTTTCCTGAAGCGAACAGCCAAACGCAGGCCTCCTTAAGGGAAGCCCAAACGTTTCAACTAAGACGCAGATTCACCACAGAAGCTAGGAAGAGTGGTTCTTTTTAAAAAATGATTTATTTATTTATTTTTAGCTGAGTGTTTTTATGTTCACTGGATGTTTGAATCCGTGATTAGAGGGGCACACTCTGAGATAAAGCTAATATTAATACAAAAAATACCGTTTTTATTGATTAGTCAGTAATGAAAACAATTGTTGGTTCACATGAGTCCACTTCTGCTGCGACAAAGTTAGTAAGCACATGATTACTGTGGCAGATTGTTTTTCATCCTCCATCTTCAGATGCCAACATTACAGGTGCACCTCAAACTGTTCCTTTGCTTGACCGTGCAGACATCACAGAGATGTCGTATGCAGAGATTAGGTTAGAGCAAACATAATGACACGCGTGATGAACACACGCGTTTGAAATGACCCTCGTTTTGAAAATGATCGGCCTGAATGATGATCCTCCAGACCTATTGCCTTCTTTCTCAAAATTTCCTGTTTGTGCTTCGTCTGAATTGTCGTCAGTCAAGGAGAAAAAAAGAGGAAATTTCAACTTAAAAAGACAGTAACTTTGTCTGTTTTACTCATATTTCATCATGCTGAAAATTAACCCTTAAAGTAATGACAGGAGGCTGGAGCTCGTCTCAAAATCGATTTCTGTGAATCAGAAATCGACCCCCATTTGTTCTCCTGTGTTATGGATGCAACAGCAAGTAACACCCGGATGGGTTTGTTCTACAACATTTTCCCCACATCAGTCTGAACTGCTGCGACTTCTTCTTTTCTGGCTCGCTCTCACCTCCATCGAGTCCAGAATGCAGCAGCGAGGCTTCTTAGTGGTTTAAGCAGATAGCATGACATCACCACAGCCTGGGCCTCCTTCCATTTGTGCAGTGTTGGTTTTACAGAACTCATTTTAAAGCGCTTTCAGTCTTTTCCTCCAAATAACATTTTATGATGGGGAAAACATTCATAGCCTCACCTGGCAGGATGATATTCCCAAACTGTAAAAACTGCTCAGTTATTCTGACAAAAATCATCATTCACACTGGCTCCACGTTCCTCAGTGGTGCCTGCAATCCCAGATGACCCAGCACATCCTCAGAGGTCCCGATGGCTCGGGAGGGATCTAAATAATACTCGACCGTCGGTTTTACAGTCATTGCTATTTGGCATATTGCTTTTACTGACTTTTCCATTTTTTCATTGTTTCATTTAACTTGATCTGAAATCAACTTTAACGTTTGGGGGTTTCTTTGTTTTACGTGAGTACTCTGCTTCTGGCTGTACAAAGCCAATGTTTAATATGCAAACATTTATGTTTTGTTCCAATAATACATTTAGCACATAGCTCCACTTTAAGTAGGTTGAGAATTCATATTCCAAAGGAATGTTATGGGAACCATTTAGTGGCACAGATTAGGCCCAAATTACCATTCAGTCATTAATTATCTGCTCCGTGTGAGCAGAGGCCCACACCCTCAGCCTCAGTGCCAAACCATACAAAGATACTGTCAGATTTGCCAAAATGTTTCCAAGTTTGTGTAGCCAAAACATTCCCCCAACTCCACCGTCTCTCCTCACGGCTACACCACACTGATTGAGGCTACAGAGAATGGTGCAGTGTCAGTTTCTATGATGCAGTAGTATGTAAGGAGGCCTAATAGCCCACATCCGTATGGCCTGTCCTTGCTGTCAGCACTGTAACAGCCTTGAGAGACTCCCAGCACTTCCTGTGCTTTCACCTTTGACCTAATGCTCCTATCGCTCTCTGGTCACAAGCTTTCGTGTCCATGGGATGTCATGTTTTTTTGTGTTTTCCTGAAACTCTGTAAAAACTTGGCTCTTCTCCTTTCTCACAGAGTTATCTGTGACCCGGGGCTGGGCACGATGACAATAGGCCTCCTCTTTGATAAGGATGGCTTTTGACAACCAAACCATGTTAAGAGAAGATAACATGTAACTAAGGCCACTTGCTGCTGATATTAATTCTGTTTTAACTTTGAAGCATGCTTGGTAGGTTGCCCGAGAAATGACAGCGGCGCAGTGCTTACAAAGATGGGAGGACAAGAGCAGCTCCATCGCTCTAACCCTTCAGATTAAGCAACGCACATCACTGAAACAAGCGTGAACTCTGCAAATGTCCAAATTATTAGTTACTAGTACTATGGCCTTTGACTTTAAATGAACATGCTGAGCGTCGGTGCTCTTAGCTGGAAATGCTCTTCCTCTTTCGTTATCAAGACGCTGAAGCTATATACAGCAGGTTAGATTGGCAAAAGATGATCAACCTGTTACTGAGCTGAGTTGCATTGGCACTCGTGGCACTTGAACATCAGTCAAAAGATCAGTAATGCTGAAAGATATAAAACCAAATCCTTATTTTAGCGAGACTGTTCCAACCCACCCTTTGATGCACTATGACCTTTGTTGCACTGTGAACATATGAAAAAGCCCAACATGAGCTGTTTTTTTGGTCTCCTTGGTTACCAGATGCTAACGAAACCAGAACAGGAGCTACCATGCAGTGATGGGTATCTCCCTGACATCATTTTCATGCGGTTTTGGCGCCTTTATCAATTGAATTTAGGCCTCAAGTGACTTGAATATCATTGCATTCTATTTATTTGACATTTAATGCAACATCTTAATACATTTGTGTGTAAAAATAAAGACTCTGGATTTGCATGAATTAAATGAAATCATATAGGTCAAGCCAGATTGGTGCATCGTAACTTGGTAGTTGTTTTTCTTTCAGCGTACATAAGATGGCCCTGTGCAAGTGAAGATTACACATCACAGCTTTACTCATTTACTATATTCAGCTACCATCTCATCTTTGTGTGCACATTTTATTTCTAGGAATAAAGAAGAAGTGAGGCGACATGCCTGTCCTATCACTGATCCTCTTCACACATGCAGCCCAATTAGAGCGCAAAGCAGGTCTGTGCAGGATGCAACAATCATGTGACTTCCTGTAGACTAACCAACAGACAGGAAGTGGTTTGAAGGCCTCATGCACATCATTGCTCTTCACGGGGCTATTCCAGCAGCTGACTTCCCCTCAGCTCAGGTGAAGCATAGCATATGAAAATGCTTCGCTGAGCAGGTGCTGAACCCTTTAGTTGATTTCTAATGAGGGATGTTTTAATATGACACACACACACACACACACACACACACACACACAGTCTCATGTCTGTCACTGAGGTAATTTGAGCTCTGCATACACAAAGGTAATGTGGCCAAATATTGTATGTACACCAAACTGCTGCTTGCTCAGTTGTAACTAAGTGTTTGTACCCACAACACCGAAGATGAACGACTATAAACAGGAAAAATAGTCCATGCATTTACTACAGTAAGCATTAAATGCACTGGATCGTGTACAGTGCTTGTGTTCTCTGCTTGAGCACTCAAAGCCTTTTCTACAACATGCCTCGTTCACCCACTCACACCCTTTCATACAAACACTCTGTTTTTCTCCTCAGGTGTGTCCCGTGAATCATTCCAGGGAAATCCAGGTTGTGAGGGGCCAGTCCACTTTTTTATTTGATAATCTGGGACTTTGACTCAACAGATGAAAAACAAACAAACAAAAACAGATCATAACTGAATAATTAGAGACTGGATGCACACATCCTAAAGACTTTAACTCCAGAGATCTTACATGAGAAAGTCACTCGTCATGAAACCCGCTCTGTAACTGTCCAATAATTCTCATTTTTCTGAACTCAGTAAAGAGTCGTGTCAGAATATAGTTTATTCACAAAATGTCTTAAATGAATACATCCTTACTCTTTAAGGTTGTTACTTTTTAAGCAACCACATGTACAGTGGGGCAAAAAAGTATTTAGTCAGCCACCGATTGTGCAAGTTCCCCCACTTAAAATGATGACAGAGGTCAGTAATTTGCACCAGAGGTACACTTCAACTGTGAGAGACAGAATGTGAAAAAAAAATCCATGAATTCACATGGTAGGATTTGTAAAGAATTTATTGGTAAATCAGGGTGGAAAATAAGTATTTGGTCAATAACAAAAATACAACTCAATACTTTGTAACATAACCTTTGTTGGCAATAACAGAGGTCAAACGTTTACTATAGGTCTTTACCAGGTTTGCACACACAGTAGCTGGTATTTTGGCCCATTCCTCCATGCAGATCTTCTCAAGAGCAGTGATGTTTTGGGGCTGTCGCCGAGCAACACGGACTTTCAACTCCCGCCACAGATTTTCTATGGGGTTGAGGTCTGGAGACTGGCTAGGCCACTCCAGGACTTTCAAATGCTTCTTACGGAGCCACTCCTTTGTTGCCCGGGCGGTGTGTTTTGGATCATTGTCATGTTGGAAGACCCAGCCTCGTTTCATCTTCAAAGTTCTCACTGATGGAAGGAGGTTTTGGCTCAAAATCTCACGATACTTGGCCCCATTCATTCTGTCCTTAACATGGATCAGTCGTCCTGTCCCCTTGGCAGAAAAACAGCCCCATAGCATGATGTTTCCACCCCCTTGCTTCACAGTAGGTATGGTGTTCTTGGGATGCAACTCAGTATTCTTCTTCCTCCAAACACGACGAGTTGAGTTTATACCAAAAAGTTCTACTTTGGTTTCATCTGACCACATGACATTCTCCCAATCCTCTGCTGTATCATCCATGTGCTCTCTGGCAAACTTCAGATGGGCCTGGACATGCACTGGCTTCAGCAGCGGAACACGTCTGGCACTGCGGGATTTGATTCCCTGCCGTTGTAGTGTGTTACTGATGGTGACCTTTGTTACTTTGGTCCCAGCTCTCTGCAGGTCATTCACCAGGTCCCCCCGTGTGGTTCTGGGATCTTTGCTCACCGTTCTCATGATCATTTTGACCCCACGGGATGAGATCTTGCGTGGAGCCCCAGATCGAGGGAGATTATCAGTGGTCTTGTATGTCTTCCATTTTCTGATGATTGCTCCCACAGTTGATTTTTTCACACCAAGCTGCTTGCCTATTGTAGATTCACTCTTCCCAGTCTGGTGCAGGTCTACAATTCTTTTCCTGGTGTCCTTCGAAAGCTCTTTGGTCTTGGCCATGGCGGAGTTTGGAGTCTGACTGGTTGAGGCTGTGGACAGGTGTCTTTTATACAGATGATGAGGTCAAACAGGTGCCATTCATACAGGTAACGAGTGGGGGACAGAAAAGCTTCTTACAGAAGACGTTACAGGTCTGTGAGAGCCAGGGATTTTCCTTGTTTGAGGTGACCAAATACTTATTTTCCACCCTGATTTACGAATAAATTCTTTACAAATCCTACCATGTGAATTCATGGATTTTTTTTTCACATTCTGTCTCTCACAGTTGAAGTGTACCTCTGGTGCAAATTACTGACCTCTGTCATCATTTTAAGTGGGGGAACTTGCACAATCGGTGGCTGACTAAATACTTTTTTGCCCCACTGTATCAGATGAGATGGGCCTCAGCATCCTGATAACACAGAAACTAAAACTCATCAGGCTGAATCATAGCTTTCTGGTCCCCATTAAACTGTAAGATAACTGCATATAAAACAGTCTGAGCGGCCTTTGCAGTGAACATTAAATCAAGTTTGCCTAATGCGTCATTCCTGCTGTACAATCCCCGCAGTGGCTTCACAAGGTGATTACAGAATAACAGCACATCAGTAGATGGAGTCGTTAGCTTTCTATGTGACAAGTAGGATCACTTATTCAGTGGTCGTGTTGTGCTAACATGCTAGCACATTAGCTAGCATTAACCACTTTAAGCTAGTGGTCATCACAGGTAAGTTTTTACTCCTGTTCGCAGCACGTTACACAGCCACTGCATGTGTGCCATCATAAACTCATCAATTCTGACCGACCCCGTCTCCTACAGTTAACATTCATCAGGATCTGATGAAGAAAACGAGAGAGCGAGGAAGGTTAGTGAATAAGAAGGTTTAGAGGATTAGTAAGGATGAAGGACGAGCACAGCTATGAAGACGATGGGCAGGTGGACAGATGACGTACCTGTGGAGGCATGGAGATGTCTAGAAGAAAGGGCAGTTTTTTAAATGTTTATTTATGAGGTTTTAGATTTAAAATTACATAAAATCCCACAAGACAAAGGAAAGAAGTTCGACAACAACATCCAAGCACAGACAGAGCCCACACAGCTCAGTCAGTCCACATCAAAAGTACAGGAGCAATGCTGGAGTCTGAAGAAGAGGATCTTCCGTGTGAAGCTAGAGAGTTCACCGAGTCCAGAAGATGTGGGGAACAAGTCCAGGAAGGAGTCAGGGTCGGGCAGAGGTGTGGTTTCACATAAACAAGTGCAGTCAAATGATGTTAATATGGTTGAGAAAAGGGCCGCAGATTTCAGAAAATTTAAAGTGACGACGAAGCTCTCAATGTACAAACATGCCAACACTAAACATGGGAGGAGATGGTGAATCCAGGTCTTTTAGCTACAGTCACACCAAACATTAAGGCTTTCTGTCGAGGAGCAGCCTAGCACTGCAGCCATACCACCTGGCTTTACTCTTAAGTGATAAATCAGGTTATAGACGGTAAATATCTCCTCCCAGGAACTCCTGAGTGTAGCACAGGACCAGAAAAGGTGGCCAAGGGTTCCTTCCAGTGTTTTGCATTCATCACACAATGAGGAGATACAAATACTGCCAAGCTTCGTTTTAGAGAAATGCAAACGATGGAGGACTTTGAACTGTGTAAGTTGTAATCTGGCATTTCATTGGTCCATCAAGCGTCTCTGCTGTGGTGCTGTAAGTGTACAACGTGTAGTAAACTGGCTGATCAGGCGTTGATAATAAAGGTCACTATGAGCAGGGGGCTGATCCAGATGGGAGAAAGACTGTTTAACATATTCCTGATTTGTAAATAAATGAGCATGAATTCAGACTGCTGCTGAGCAAATGAAGCTAAACAACTGTCGCTGTAGAGGTGCTTAGTAGTGTGAAGACCTAAATCTGACCAGTGCTTATACACGGGGTCCATCAAACACGGTGAAAGAGAAGGTGGGCAGTGTACTGTTGCCCGTTTGCAAGAACAAGTGTGATGTGCAGAGCTGCTGTAACTACAGAGGGATAGATGGGAGCCATAACGCAACGATATGGGGAAAAGGTTAGAGGAGTTAGAGGAGAGGGGATCGTCAGTGAGCCACAGTTTGGCTTCATGCTGAGTAAAAGCAGCACAGAGAGAGAAGGTCACAATGAGTTTCACTGTGTCTTTGTGGATCTAGAGAAAGCAGACGATAGGCTGCCAAGAGAGGAACTGTGATGCTGCATGAGGAAGTCAGAGAAGCATGTGAGGGTGGTGGAGGACACGTATGACACAGCGTGCAGGACAAGATGTGGTGAGGTGTGGGGGAGTGACACGTGGCTCCAAGATGGGGATGGGCTTACATCAGGGGTTGGGCCTTTTTTGTTTGCTGTGGTGACTGACAGGCTGACTGATGAGGTGGAGGAGGCTCACAAACAACCGAATGCTCTGCAGTGACAGTGTGGAGCAGGTGGAAGAGAGCCTGGAGAGGGGGGCGGAGACAGGAGGTTAACTTCCTGGAGTCAACCATCCACAAGAAAAGTGAAGAAGAGAGTGCAGGCAGGGTGGAGATATGTCAGGAGTGATTTGTGACAGAAGGATAGCAGCAAGAGTGAAAGGGAAGGTTTATAAAAGGGTAGCCAGATGTGCAATGATGTAACAGGAGGCTGAGCTGGGATGTGCAGGAGGAGAAGCTAAGGTGGAGCAGTTTGGACACAAGCATGAGATACTGTGGACGTGTGCACGAGGAGGGAGCGTGGATGTAATGAACATCACACAGCTGCTTCAGGAGCTGAAGGAGAAACAGAGTTTGTTGAACCTGACGGTGAGGACGTTAGTCATGGACTCTGTCACCCTGGCAACAGGCTCCGTTTCCTCATCTCAGGGAGAGATTCAGGACAAAAAGCTAATGTGAGATAGAGCAGCACTAACCTGAAGATGGACTGCATGACACAACTGCACACAGAGTGTAACGGAGGTGAAACAGCATGAAGATAACGCAGATCTACATCTTACATATTTTAAACGAGATGCACAATTAAGTGACCAAAGCAGGTTTTCACACTGTTTTTAGACGGAGCTGTTAGGATGTAAGGTCGCTGTGGTGTGTCAACCTCACACCGAGGAAGCAGTTTTTCTATATGATGTGCATGCACAGAGGAAGAGAGGAGGCCAACCTGAAGCTGTGCTTGTTTTGGGTGCAAGTGCATTCAGCGTGAGGTTAACAGAGTTAACCTCACGCACACACTCACACTCACATTTGATAGGCTGCATCTTTGCTCGTTGTTCTTCATATTACGCATGCTGAAGGGCCCGTGCTGCGATTGTTTGCCAATCTCAGTTTGATGAAATGAAGACACTTAACGTGGTCTTGCTAAAATGAGCGCGGTCCTCCCTGACCAAGCTGACATCTGAACATACGAGCAGATCAGGTCCTGACACTCAGAAGTCGCTCAGCTGACAACTTTCTCCGACTTACTGAAGAACTCAACTCTTTGTTTGTGACAGATTTGGGGCAGAGGTGATGATGATCTTGGTCTCCTTTCGATAACCTTGGGGTAACCTTTGACCCTGCTTTCACTTTGCGCGATCATGTGTAATCTCTGTTGTTCGTGGGTTTAGGTCATCACACCTGCTTCTACGTACTCTCAGGTCACACCAGTGACCCAGCTGCACTGACTCACCACCGATTCCATTTTTCATTAAAGATTCGAGTAACTTTCAGAGCTCTTCGTGGACAGGCAGCACCTTTGATCAGCTCCCTGAAGTCATGTGATCAGTGCCTGCTGGCGTCACATGAGGCTGAAAGGTAAAGCAGACAGAGCTTTTCTAGACTATCCAGCTCTGTTGGGATCTGGACTCGGTGGTGTCTTTGAAAAAACAGCTAAAACTCAGCTGGTCAGACTTTTTTTTTTGTCCTGAAAGATGCTCTACAAATAAAATCTCCAAAACCTGAGGGTGCCTTAAAGCTGCCACACAGACCTGGTGGTGCCTCTCTTCTTTGGTTCAGAGGATGTTTTCCACGGGCGTGTTTCTGGATCATGTCCACTTCTTTCCATAATAGAATTTTAACATTTGCGACGGTGATTTCTGAGCCAGTGCAGTAATCTCTATGAGAGAATCATGGCTGTTTTTAAGGCAGCACCTCCTGAGGAGACGAAGATCGCTGACATCCAGGACGGACTTCGGTTTTGTGCCCGATGTTTCTCCACATCCTGAGATCGCTCCATAATTACAGACGTGCTGTTTTGGACACTGGTGAAACTTCGCTTCCTGATGGTCTTTTTTACCCAATAATGTTTCATTAGTTACAAAATATCCCCTCAGCTGTTCACTTTCAGCACCACTTACTCACACATTTGTTGTCCCCGGTCCAACTTTTGTGAGTTTGTGTTGCTGCCAACAAATTCAAAATGAGTCGATATTTGTCATGAGAGAGTAATTCTAATCTAAACTATCCATCCATCCATTCGCTTCCGCTTCTCCTTTTCAGGGGCGCTGGAGCCTATCCCAGCTGTCATGGGGCGAGAGGCAGGGTACACCCTTGACAGGTCGCCAGTCTGTCGCAGGGCTAACACACAGGGACAGACAACCATTCGCACTCACATTCAATCGCACATTCACACCTAGTGGCAATTTGGATTATCCAATTAACCAATTAACCTATCCCCACAAGCTGCATGTCTTTGGACGGTGGGAGGAAGCCGGAGTACCCGGAGGGAACCCACACAAACACGGGGAGAACATGCAAACTCCACACAGAAAGACCTGATGGTGGAATTGAACTCAGGACCTTCTTGCTGTGCGGTAACAGTGCTAACCACCGTGCCACCGTGCTGCCCTAATCTAAACTAGTGCTTCTCATATAATGTTGAAGGTTAAAGTTAATCATGCTGAGAGAAGGAAGCTTCCTGAAGCCCTGGGAAGGTGTTTTGTAGGAAAAAAGGTCCGTCACGGGAAACTTTACCTTGGATCTGGAATTCTACACTTTGAAGGAAAATAAACATTTAAGACTGAATGCCACTGACATACCAGGACACTGGTACGTTCACTAGAGTTAGATTAAAAGAATAATAATGGATTTAAAGAATGCATGAGAGACATTTCCATCACAGATGGATGCAAATGTGCCGGGGAATGATCCTCCCCAAGCCTGAAGTTTACGGGCATCAGAGGGAGAGTCTCACTCTGACTCCTGTTTGGTGAGAGATGCTGTTTTGGACCTGACTTTCATTATTAGACTCTGTGGGAGTTTGTCAGCTCCATCATGTTTCCCACAATGAAATCCAATCGCTTATTTGTCCACTGCACTGTCCTGTAAGCTCCCTCCCTCCACACAGCAGTGCACTGGTGAGCAGCCATGTCAAACAAACTGCACTGAGGCTTGGACGGAGACGACGGGCCGCTCGGACTAACTCGCTTGTACACAATCTCAAAACAAACAATGCAAATACCGAACAAGCCAAGAGGACGCTAACCTCACAACAGTGGGAAAATGTTCTTCACAGAGCTTCTGCTCGAAAGCCAGGACGACACCCTGATCTGAAGTTTATTTCTGAGTCTGAATACGCTGGTAAATGATGTTTGTTCATATTTTGGAGGGGTTAAGTCAGGCTGGTCCTCATGGGAAGCACCGAAGTGTATTCAGGGACAGCTGGAGAAGCTGCACTGGGCCTTGTGCTGATGTAACATGAGCTTCACTAGGGGGCAGCAATCATTAGACTAGCACAGGGTGGCTGGTGTTGGCTCAGTGAGACAAACTAGAAACAATAAAAATAGACAAAAAACAAAGAATAAATATGTGACACAGCAGCTTCACCTGGCTGTGTTAGTTTAAAGGCTGTAGGAGGGAGAATCCACAAGGTGTGGACTGTTCCACTGCAGGGGACGACCCCACGCTGCTCAGCTGGAGCCCTGTCTTTGTATCACGCGCTGCGAGGACGCAGAAACGTTTGCTCAGAGAGGCCGCACAGTGAGCTGCAGGTGGTGTGTTTGTGTACCCAGTCCTTCAGCTCAGTGCCCCCGTCACACCGCCTCCGTCTGCTCAGGCGATGGATTTGTTTTGCATCACAGGCCGTCACACTCCAGAGCCGGGACGCTGCAGCATCGAGGGTCTGTTTATGGACCAGTGCATCCGAAAGGTGCAGCATTTAAACAAACATGCTTACAGAACTGTGTGTGTGTCTGTTTGGGTTGATGCTCCTCCACATTTAAGTCACACGTGGTGCTTACACACAAAAGAGGCAAAAGACATTCACAACAAAAACATCCAACCAGAGTCGTCGAGTGAAAGCTGATCAGTGTGAATAAGTGTTAGAAAGAATTCAAGGAACACGTTTGTAGCAACGGTCAGTGAAACTTGTGGATGTTGATGTGATCAGTTAGGTAGCAGAGAGGGTTGTTCATCTGTCTCGGCTGCTTTGGTGTTAATGAAATAAAGAACAGGGGGACAATGAGGCGACCCCTGAACAGCCATGCTCCTGCAGGTAGAGGACACACGTGCAGAGGTTCCTCCTGGCTTCATGGTCAGAGCATGCAGGCATAAAGGTCGTCTGATGTCTCCATGTTGCACCTCAGACTGTCTGTGTGCTCCATGATGGAGCTGGGAATGAGCTGGGAATGAGCTGGGAATGATGTGGACTCATTCAGCACGACTGGATTTCTGTCCATTGATGTCTGATGTGTTTTCAAAGTGTCCTGTCTTTGAGCAGAGCCTGACACAGTGAGTGCTGCTAGGTAACCGTCATCAAAACCAGGTTTTCTTTGGTAAAGTACGCTGCAGTTTACAGTGATGCTAGCAAGCAAAACAAGTAGATGAATCCACAGCCACACACTCACGACTTCCTAGTTCAGTAACGTTTGTTAGGACATTGCAGTGTCCGGTGCCTCGTCAGGCTTGTTTTTTAAAGATTTACACTTTATGAAGGAGCCAAAAGACAAAGTGTGATTCGATTTATTAAGATGAATAAAACAAAGAAAAGCTACAATGTTTCCTTTCAAACCTGAACACTGAGCCACTCCCATTCACCTCTGCAATGCTAACTTGAACTCGTGAATGTAATGAAGTCCTTAATAACACGACACTTAAGTGAAACAGCTGAAAAGTGACTTCTCAGAGGATCCATGAAATCGTCTGTGGTTGTGACGAGGCTGCTCAGATATGGTAACCACGTCCACTTATCAGCACTTTGGTTAGCTGTCTGAATCCCACAGCTCCTCATGTGATCATGACAAAGCTGAGGCTCTATGCTCGCAGCTCTGGAGCTCCAGTGCGTTTGAAATGTTGCTTTTTAAGGACCACTGCTTTCCAGTTTGAGCCCAGCGTAGTGACACTTATTAGTTTTACTGTTTATGCAACTGTTCAAAGCTTCATATTATCAGACATGGAGATCTTTGATCAGTTGAGTACATGTTTGGATAAGTTTCAAAGCCACAGACTCCTTTAAAGCTGCCCTGTGCCATTCTGGGCAGCGACACAGTGCATCTTCTCATATTTGCTAATTGCAGCTTAAAACAAAAGTAAAGCGAGCTCATGCCCGAGAGATCAAACCAAGCGGGAAGCCTGTGTTCAGAGTCCAGCGAGGCCGATTCGCAGGCTGCTGTCACACACCAGTAAACTCTTACATAAACGTGTCAGAGCCAGTAAACGGTGGCTTGTTTTCTGACTGATAAATGAGTTACTGCCATCTGCCTACGTGGGGGAATTTCAGGGACCACTGTGTCATCACAAAGCAGTAGCTGTTGGTGCAGACTGTGGGTGAAGGTTATGCACTATTTAACCTCAGCTCTAATCACAGGAGGTGAAAAGTATGAACATCCCTCACCTGACTGCACTCCTGTAAGATGGTACAAATGTTTAAACCATAACCTGAGCAGACACGTCTTCTCACAGATGGATGAAGGGGTCAGCTGTAGCTCTTTCCAAGCCTTCGGCTCTGATGGTGTTATAACACGAGGTGCAGGGCTGAGCTGTAAGGGGATGTTGCTCAGGGTGCAAAGCTGGCAGCTACCTCTAACGAACCTGTCTTAGTGAATATCACTCTACATAAGCCTCACAGTGCACTTCAGGCTGGGATCACACGGCACATTAAAGCCCAAACCCAGCAGAAACATCCAAGTCCTGCTTCCAACCATGTCTCCAATGTTCTCCTCTTGAGTTTGCCTTTTGAGACCAGTGGTGCAAAGCAGTGCTGATCCCCTTCTCCTCTCAAACACTCTTTATTGCTGATGGTCTCCTTACAGCAGCTTTTGTTAAGTGGTAAATGGCCTGTATTTATATAGCGCTTTACTAGTCCCTAAGGACCCCAAAGCGCTTTACATATCCAGTCATCCACACATTCACACACACATTCACACACTGGTGATGGCAGCTACATTGCAGCCACAGCCACCCTGACAGAGGCGAGGCTGCCGGACACTGGCGCCACCGGGCCCTCTGACCACCACCAGTAGGCAACGGGTGAAGTGTCTTGCCCAAGGACACAACGACCGAGACTGTCCAAGCCGGGGCTCGAACCGGCAACCTTCCGATTACAAGGCGAACTCCCAACTCTTGAGCCACGATCGCCCCATATGGTGGGTGGAATATGTTAAGTGTCAGTTGAACTCTCAGGTCTTGAAGGTGATGTACTGGACGTGAGTAAAGGATGTGATGAGCTTCGTAAAAGCCCCGTGCCGACTTCGTCACAGCTGCCCCAGGCTCAGTGATGCACATGAGGACCAAAAGATGCTCCGTGTGCTCCGATCCAACAGAAGAGTTACTGTAGCCCAGATTACTGGAAAACCTCAAGAAGCACACACAGCTGGACCAGTAAAGAAGCTGATGGACTCCAGTCAATCACATATTTCTATCAGGTCGATATGTGACAAACGTATGCAGGCAGCGTGGGGCTCTGGACAATGTCCTGCTGTGATCACACTTTGAAATGTACTTAAACACCTTTATGGCAGTAGCCTCTTCCAACGCGAGGATATGCTCCACCTCACCGCAAGGAAACGTTCAGAAATGGTTTTACAATCGAGACAAAGAGTTCAGTGTCTTCACTTGGCCTCACAAATCCCTAAATGTTAATGAAATTGAGCATCTGTGGGATGTACTGCAGAAACACGACCAATTCATTAAAGGGGCAGGACAAAACAGGCTGTGGAAGAGAGCCAGAGAATAATAGTAACTGATGAATAAACAGAAGAAGAAACACTCCCCAGCCCCCAGCAGTCTAGGCAAACTGTGACGTAACTAAGGGAGGATTCAGGGTCACCTGGTCCAGCCCTAACTATATGCTTTAGCAAAAAGGAAAGTTTGAAGCCTAATCTTAAAAGTAGAGATAGTGTCTGTCTCCTGAATCCAAACTGGAAGCTGGTTCCACAGAAGAGGGGCCTGAAAACTGAAGGCTCTCCCTCCCATTCTACTTTTAAATACTCTAGGAACAACAAGTAGGCCTGCAGAGCGAGAGCGAAGTGCTCTAATAGGGTGATATGGTACTACAAGGTCATTAAGATAAGATGGGGCCTGATTATTTAAGACCTTGGGGGAGTTTTTCCTCCCCACTGTTGCCAAACTGCTTGCTCATGGGGGTCATATGATTGTCGAGTTTTCTCTGTGTTATTTTAGGGTCTACTTTACAATATAAAGCACCTTGAGGTGAATGTTGGGTTCTATATAATTAAAATTGAACTGACTTGAGCAGAGAGGCAGTGAGGAGAGGTCAGTATGGGAGATATCGGCTCCTTTAATCCTCTAATCTGGGCAGCTGAGCTGTGTTCTCCTTGTTCCTGCATATGTTTGATCAGGTTCCCGTCTTCTTCCTCGGTGCACATCCCTGTTTGTTAGTTTGGCAGTAGATGTGTGTGTTTGTGTGATTGGCCTTCTCTGTGTGTCAGCCCCCTGATGGACTGGGGACCTGTCCAGGGCGTAGCTTGGGTAGGCCGCAGCCCCTCGGTGACACATAACTGGATAAAGTAAGCGGTTAGAAAATAGACGGAAACTCGTGGCTTATGATTACAGTGCAGGAGAGTCATAGAGTCAGCTGGAGTCATCTGATTTTCCTGTGTGGTCTTTGACACTGAAAGCCTTGTGGCACAACTTGCTGTTGTTCTCTTGACATTTCGAGTCCTTTCAAGATTTATCTCCTTATTATGAAACTGGACATGGCACATTTAATGCTTCTCTTTTTAAAACCCCAAGAAATGAAAACCAACTTTATTCTCATAACTGAAAAAGCATTAAAAATAAGAACAGACAGTAAAAACAAAAAGCAATGACGGTGTGCTAACCACAGCTCTGGGATGATTCAGGCAGGAGTTTCATGTTTTCCACAAACATGTCATAATGTCCAGCTTGTGTCTTCAGAATTAAACATTTTGCATCCAGAGAGAAGATTTTACACGCTGAGCTGGAAACATGCACACTATGCATGCACATGCATTCTTCTGTGCGCGTGTTTATTTAGATGCAGAGGTTACGAGCCTGAGAGGATTCTGACATCAGCAAAAGGGCGAAACAACAAACATTACATCTCCGAATTCCTCGCGGAGTCTCTGCTTCTTCTGTCCTGTCTCTGTTTCTACGTGGATGCTCTGTCCACAAACGCGTCCTCTCATCGCGCCTTCTTGGAAACGAAAGTTGCGCAACTGCCTCTGAGGCAGCATCAGGTGTATGAATGAGCATCAGGCCGACAAAGAACAGTAGGAGGGGACTTGGACAGCAATCCTGCCTAATGAGGTGGACTAATCTTCACAGGATTCATCTGAGTCATTCAGAGTTGTAGGACGCATGTTTAGACCTGTGACATAAAACTGTAATAGATTACAAAATACAACCGAAAATTACAGCATCCCAAATAAAACCACGCGTGCTTCCTACCAGGAACAGACACCAGCAGCAACAAAGTGTGTGAAGGAAATATTCACGTGTGGAAAACGTGTTAGTGCCACTTCGCGATAGCCTGACTCACCAGCAGAGTCTGTGAAGTTTCCCGCATCTCTTTCTATCTGCTTCACACACGCGGCTGAGGGCGGTGATAAGGTGAAGAGGAGGGTTTGACTGCTCGAGAAATTCATGCAAACGTGAGGCATTTTCCTGCGCGTGCACGTGGTGGATTATGATAGCATGAAGTTCTGGGTGATGTGTTAGTGCTGTTTGCGCACAGCTGTGCGTTAAAGTTCACGGTGCCATTTTTAGCTTTGAAGTACTGATAGCAGATGTTTAACACAAAAATGTCTCGTGTTCAGCTTCTAGGACCTTTAACTCAAAGCTGTAAGTGCTCTGTTCTTCATCCAGCAGCATCTTTTATAGAAGGACATGAGAACTGGGACTCAAATACAAGCGAGCGCTTCTTGTGATTTTCGTTTATAAAGGTGGGATGGGTTTGTGCACCATATCAACGCTGGATTTCCCGAGTTTAGCATATTATACCCTCCCAGCACCTTTCTGAAAAATGCCCACCAGGAATAGAGGCAGTGAACTCCGCCTTCTCAGTATTTAAATCCACAATATCACCCGGAGCTCAGAGAACCGGAGAACTTGATCTTGACCAACACGTTTGGATTCGTGGGAACTAAATCCTCCCTCTGAGCTCTGATTGCCTAAAAGGTGAGACTAGTCTTTGCTTATTTTATGTAAAATCAAAACAAAACAACAGGCAGGACTTCACGGTGACTTTATGGATTTATAGTTTGCAGTTTTGGGACTTTTTTTCAGCATAATGTAAAGTTCTTGGTGCATTGGTTTGGTGCTATGAAGTAGTTCATACTGTCGTGCTTTATATATATATATATATATATATATATATATATATATATATATATATATATATATATATATATATATATAATATAATATAATATAATATAATATCTATTGGTTTTATTAGCAGCAGATTGACCCATTATTTACTTTCCCCCTAAAGGTTCCATCTGCAGTCTCCAATCCGCCTATCTTGGACACATTATCACACTTTTTATTTATTTATTTATTTTTCCTGGGATTTAACCTTCACCCGGTCCGTCACTTCGCCCCCTCCTACCCAGAAAGAGGGTGTATGGTTGGAGTCGGCCCGGAGATGCGGTTCTTTTTCCCGCTGACTGTGTATTGCATCAGCCTGCTTTCCCTCCAGCAGGCTTTGCCGGCTGAGGAGAGACCCGGCACGAACAGGTAGGACGCGCCGCTGCACTGCTGCTGCATTAGTGCTACTTTAGTGCGCCTGCAGAGCAACTCTGCGCTGTCTGATAGGAGCGAAGAAACAGCTGGAGCCGCAGTGAAATCTGACTGTTCATAGCTGCACGGCATCGGGCAGGAAGCACAATATCAGCGTCGTTAACACGTTTTAATGGACTGTAACGTCGTTACATCCCGACGGGACGTAACGTCGTTTAGTTCAAATACTTTTCGCTGTTTTTATTTGAACATTAGCGTCATTCTCACCGGTAACGTGTTTCTAACAGAGATAAATAACGTGCTCTAAAGTTCACAATAAAGACGCGCTGATATTGACTCTTCAGTGACGCACACTGCAAAACTTTGAATCACTTTGCCTGTAGGTGAACAAGTCACGAGTGTGTGTAAACGTGTGTCAGCCTGACAGTAGATAGTGCACACTTGAAGGTCAAAGGGCTTTATCTTTGCTGCTCCACATCCACAGTGTCAGTCAAAGCCCACAGAAATCCACAGACCTGCGTGAGTGTCAGTGTTTTTAGAAATGATCTCTGCAGTCATGAAGGATGTGATGAGAAATCACACCTCAGCTATATGACCTTTAACCTACATTTAACCCTGCCACTGAAACATGACTAACGTGAGTTAACTGAGCCTCAGCTTGTTTTCTAGAAACAATTCAGATGTTTCTCTAAAGCCCCAAACGTCGCCTTAGTCCCAGCTCTTCTTGCCTTACGTCTCGGTGTCACACGATGAACCGCTGACATATGGCCTTTGGTTTGGTTTGGTCTCCCTGACATCGAGCAGGGAAATGTCAAAGGTGGGAAAACCAGTTTGTCATTCTGAATAGCCCAGTAAATACCATCACGGGTCATTGTGAGGGATGAATGGCACCTGTACTTTTCCACTCTTTTGGTGTCAGAGCAGGATTTCATTAGACACGAGGCAGCAAACAGACGCCCACCCGGTCAGAGGCAGGGAGCAATAAGTGTGCCGGGTTGCATAGTTGAGCATGTGGATGAGGTACAGTGAAGGGCGACCTCTCCTGGTTGGGTGTGGAGCCGTAACTCTGTGCCAGCGCTGATTCTGCAGTTTTAAAGTGAGCGAAGCTGCTGTTTCCCATAATGTGAAAACGCACTTGAATGTAATCCAGTGTAAGAGGATCCGAGGGTGGAACTTTCCTCCAGGTGGGAAAGCGCTCCTGTGGAAACCCAGAGAAGGGGCAGCTCTGTTTGCACAGCACCTGGCCGGCTCCGTAATCCCCATCAGTCCTCTGCTCCATTACAAATGTTCAAGGCTGCAGTTCCAGCTCCGTGTAGTTAATTAAACCTTTTTATTGCCTTAAAAAGTCGTCACATTTCCTCATGACTTCTGTCTTTTAGATTATCTCAGATAAATGGACTCCCGAGTACTGTGGAGTGCGTCTGAGCTGTTGTTGACCACTTACAGAGACGTGCAGGTGAAAGAAAAGCGTCTGGGCTCTATTGTGCTGCAGACCTCGACTTCCACACCCTCCTAACCCTCCTGTTCAGCTCCTGTCACCAGCCGACAGCATGATAACAGCAGACACCACCACTTCACATGTTTTTGTCTGTTGGACTCTTGAGCTCAGATGTCTGTCGTTCCTTCCACGTCCTGTGTTTGTGTCCATATTGTCTCCGTGTCCTGATATGGACACAAAAAGATGTAACAATGTCAAGCATGCGCTTTCCAAACGAGGAGAAATTGTTTGCTAAGCATAAGACGGGCAGCACACACCCCTCATTATCATTTTACATAACATCTTTTTTGTAGTTGAAAATAGTCTGCAGCCAGACAAGTTAAACATGGCTTTAGGAGTGAAGCGGCTTTAGGTCCCGATTCTGGAAGCGGGAAGCGGCTCACTGCTTGCAGACTGAAGACTCTGAAGCTGGTTTGCGGTCAGGCTTTTGTTCGATGGACTCACTTGGCCCCGGCTTTGTCGGGATCAGCCTGTGTGCATAAGTTGGGCTGCAAGGTTGTCTGAACATTTCAGGGCCGAATAGTCGCGTTTTCACCGAGCACCAACACGACTATCAGAGAAAAACACCTCACATGGCCGGAGCCTTTCTGCTGTTTCTCGGTTTGGGGTCCAGACATTTGATGTTTCGATTCCGAGCATCTCTTTAAACCACCTTTATTCCTCTGGGATGGTTTCAAATTTAGCGCCTCAACCCAGGCTTCTTCTTATACGTCTACTTTGATTTGCAGCCTGCTGTAAACACTGAACTTGCTCAGGGCTGGTTGGAGTATGTGTAGAGTACAAGCATCTCAAGGTAAATCTGCACAAACACAGGCTGAAGTTGCCGGCAGGAATTCCGCTGTGGATTAATGTCTAAGACCTAAATTCCAACGTTCACATCCTTAAAGAGCAGGTTTCTGCTCACACAGAGAGCCGCTGCACATGAATGCACTGTACGTCATGTAAGAGTAGAAGACATGCATGTAGGAGGATCAGCGTGTGGTTTAAGTTCCTCAAAAAGGCATTTGGAAAATAAAGGCAGCGTCCAAGGGGAAGAGAAACCGCGAGTTGTCTACATCCATCAGAATTATGTGGTTTGTGAACTATAACCTTGCATCTATCAGTTCATGTAATTCACCAGCTGGAGTTTATTCAGAGGCTAAAAAGGCTTGAACAATAGAAACGACAGCCCAGGGTTAGAAAGCCCAGTGCCCAGCTCGTTTCATTGAGACACAGATTTCTGTCAGCTTTCGCTCCTCATCCTCGGATGGCTGATTCCCTTTGAAACATCTGTAAACGTGTACGTTTGAAACGTAGTGGGTTTGAATCTGAAGTGTTTGGGTTGGGATTACTGCGGGCCAATCTTAGGAAGGCTTAGGGTTGGGTTTATATTTCGTTTCCCCTCCATGAGACCTATGGCTGGAATTTAAGATTAGACTTTGACTTGCAGGGAGGCCAAATCTGCTCAGAGACTTCAGCCCAGATTTGACTTCCTAAAACAACTAATACAGCTCGTTGTCATTGATAGAGAAGAAAAGGAGACACGGCTGATCTAAAGGTACTGGCTTCACCTTTAATCTAACTGTTAGGTCATCAGCCAAATGTGTCTGAAAGCCATAAACATCAGAAACCAGAAGCCTGGACGTCTTTGATTTCCTGCCAAACACAAAGGTCTCCTTCACTGTCTGTCTTTATTAAATCAGAATACTTTAATACTTTCTTTTATAATAAAGAACATCAGATGTCTGATGTGGACATGCACCGACTGAAGATGCAGAGCCTGCACGTCCAGGCCTGTGTGAGGGTTTGCATGACTGGTTAGACTGCAGGGAGGTCAGGCATTGTTCCAGCTGCAGGTGATGTTCGCCCAACCAAAACGCAGAGCTTGTTCCCGGACACATATTTATTTTTCAAGACCATTAACTGAGTGCACCAGGTGGAATCGGAGGCACTGCTGTCATTGATCACAAGGCTGTTCCTACGCTGCAGTGCGCTGCTCCATAATCCCCTTTACCTCATTAATGTGCACAATAAACAGAGCTGGATTACTGACCAGGAAAAGCAAGGGGGGTTGCCATGGGAGATGCTTTTCTTAGCTGTGAGGCTGTTAGCATGTTGGATTGTTATTATTGCCACTACAGCACCTTAACATTGCACATGGCAGCTGCATGAGTGTATTTTTCAAAGATTGATGTTCTTATGTTAAACTTTTGACCTCCTGGATCCAGGATGCAAACAGAAAGAGTCATGAGCACCACAGAGTACAGCTGCATTAGACTCGCATCAGTCACATCCATTATCACTGCTGTTAAAACCAGCCTGAAACAATGAAAATGCTGTGGGTTACAGTAAGTATCCGTGTGGAAATATACAAACAATACATCCTGTCATTGGGTTGTGTAAATGCGTTTATGAGATCTGTTGTGGGGCCACCGCTGCAGCTATGCAAATAAGCTTTAAGCTTTCACCGTGCAGACCATGTGGGTGTAACTTGATGATGTGGCACTGTGGCAGACTGCGGCCCGTCCTGGAAATAGTGCGTTCCTCCGTCTGCGGCCTACCATTATGCAACTATTTATTCAGCCATCGCCACTGTTGGATAGCAGGTCCTCTAAAGGCGACCAGCAGCTGCACTTAGCGCCTCTGGGAGGAGTCTCAAACCAACCACAGGCTGTGAAGTCTTGGAGAACTCAGCAGGGAGTGTTCATGAGAAGATAACACGAGTTAGCGTTTCACATGTGGAAGACACGTTTTATAATTAAATTGGTGAAACAGACATTTTTTTCATCTTTGCTTCGAAAGGCAAACACGAAAGATGGATTCATTCTAATCCTAAATGTAAGCCTCTGGCAAAGATTCCACCTTTTTTAGTTCATCCAGGCACAACATAATGTTAAGCCCAGTGTCACAGAAAAATATTTATCCTGGCAACTTTGGGAAATGAAAATTGTGGCTTTAACAGATGTAGCTGACACTGTGACGCCAGATGTTCTTCACCAAACAGCTTATCCCAAACCTTACTGGTGCCAAAGCAAAACCAAGCAGTGAGAAACACCAGTATTTCACAACAGGCTGTAAAACCAAAGAGAAATCCCTTTGATAGTCACACAGAGGGGCAGTCCAGTAGGTAACGGGTACAGAAATATGAAGGCACCTATGTCCTTTATTTGTACAAGCACCACGTCGTGTGTGCACCAACATAGCTACTCCACAGTCTGAAATGAGACCGAGCAGTCTGTTTCTTTTTACTTCTCTTGGGATTTTGAGTCACACCGTGCTACGCAAACATGGCGCTAACAGGTCAGCGAAGAAGCGACTGTTTTTGTCAAACAAAGAACAGATGGCGAGTCGGCCACTGCTGTTTGCTGAAAATGTCTGAGCCAGTGGTCCGCCACACTGCACACCTTAACACATCATTTAGTGCCATGTGTATTCTCACGAGCCTGTTTGTACAGACGGACCAGTCACACAAGAGGTCTCCACTGGTGCTGTCCATCTTGCGTTTGCCAATAGTTCGTGAGAAAGTGTGTGATTTTTTTACATTTTCCATGTTGGATGGGGTGATCCTTTACAACTTTCATGTTTGTAGGTTAACTTGTCCTGTGAAGGGTGTAGATGCTGAAGGATGCTCTGTGCGGTGTTCAGAAGCTAGCATCAAATATTTATTTACCAAATTGCACCTATAATTAGATGTCCGCAGAATTAGCATTGCCCTCGATCGTGCTAACAATCATGCTAACAATCGTGCTAACAATCGTGCTAACAATCGTGGCACAGTTGGTATTTTTGGAATTAGGTGGACAAACAGAAACTCCTGATGGCTTAGCTAGTTCTAGTTAGCACAAATTAGCATGCTAGCTGCAAAACTGTCTCGTGAACCTGCTGAGAATGTAACACATTAACTTCTAGCTTACACTTTTAGTTATGTGTAGCTACTAGCATTGCTCTATGTTCTCATGCTATCTTGAGTTGTTTCACGTTTCTGGTGCTCTTTCTGCTGAAATAATCAAACACTAATTTATTTTTCAGCTAAGCGCTTTCAGTCTGAATCCCTCTCACTTCTGTAGAACAGCTTTTCACCTGACGTCTCTTTTCTCCTCAGGTTGGATGTTCTCAACAAACTCATTGGCCAGAAAGAGGATAACGCTCCCGCTGCAGAAAGACAGACCGTCAGCACGGTCCCATCTTCAGCCCTGAGCCGATCCCTAAACCGGCTGCCTGGATTCATGAAACAGCGACTGGCATCAGGAGCAAGGACAGCCTCCCCGGCCTTGGCGTGGGCGCGGTCCAGCGAGGCTTTGCAGGTTGAGCGACGGGCACCGAGAGCTCGTCGCCATGCCCACTCACGAGGGGGTCACCACAACCATCACCATGCCAAACTGATGCGGGTGGGCTGCGTCCTGGGGACCTGCCAAGTGCAGAACCTCAGCCATAGGCTCTATCAGCTTATTGGCCAAACTGGCAGAGAAGACTCTTCTCCCATTAATCCCAGGAGCCCCCACAGCTTTGGATGACTTCCATAAAACCTCCAAATAACCACAACAAGTCTATCTATTGCTCCACTTATTTATTGTTTCTTAATGTATTATTGATAGTTATTGCATTAGAGTTTGATATAGTACACAACTTTTATTATACCCGCCTTAGACGACTGTTGCTTCTAATTTGTGTGCACAATATATGGATTTAAAACTTTAAATCAGGACTGATTGAATCTTCTTTCAAGCCCCTGAACTGATTTCTGCCACCATCATGAGAAAGTGTGGCTTTGAGGGTTAGTGATGTCTTTCTGAATCTTCCTCTGGAACGTTCAAAAGAAGCCAAGAGATCTCAGGCTGATGTTTAAATCCTGTTAATATAAGAATGAAGGCTTGTCTTCAACACCATCCAGCGGCCTGGTCCTATCTGCCCACTGACCTCCGCAGCAGTGGTTATCCTGCCGCTCACTGATCAAACACTTAAGCCATTAATGTGGATTTGAAGCTGCAGCGTGAGCTGGATTCCTGTCAGAACCAATGTATTCCTAGAGAACTCGTCGGCGACTCAGTGAACCCTTTTACCTCTTTTCTGTGGCCCCCTTTGTCTTAATTTTGGACTCACATGCAATTTCAGATTGAACACTGACACCCCTGCAGCAGGTCGCAAGTTTCCAGTTGCCTCAGATCTGCGAACTCATCATTCAGCAAGACTTTACACAGAGAGAGGAGAGGGTCAGCATCTGCTGCTTTGGATGGGATGCAAACAAACGGACTCCCCTAAGTGTCGCTTTCAATTTTGAGCTGCAGTGGCTGGTTGGCTGTCACAGCACAGTGAACTTTGGAGTCATGGATCAGTCCTCTGTCACGCCGCCGCTGCCATTCTCCCTGCTGGAAGCCAAGTCTGAAATATTAGCCTTTTCACGTGATTCATAAGTTCCCTGTGGAAGTCGGGACTTTGGACTGACAGCCGTTTAATAAACCTAATGGTTCAGTCACAATGTGAGGGGTAGGTGGGGGCTGGGGGGCTTTCCAAGTCTCCCGCTGTCTGCAAACGTGCAGAAACTAAAGGCTTGGCAAATGGTCCCATAGTTACAGTGTTGTCGAGTAGTTGTAACGGAGCGATGTGGGCTCTTGGACGAAGATGTTACTGTTGATGTTTCTCAGTAGCTCGATATTCGCTTTCAGTTCTAGATCGATCTCATAAAACACAAATGTTCATTTGACCTTCTTTACGTTCCTTTGGACGTCTCATGGACCAACTGAAGGACTTCTGTGAAAACTGCTGAGTGTGCACATGAGTGCATTTCGTCCTAAACGTTTTCCTCTGTGTTTCGTTAAAGTGGAGGCTGTACAAGCCTGCAATCTGCTCATGAGCCAAGTCTTCGGTGCCAACTGTGTGAAGTCTTTTTTAGGAAGACTGAATAAGAAGAGTTCAGCTGCATGTTACAGTTGGTAAAACACCCCTAATGCTGATGTGTAACGGGCTAAACGGGTTTAAATTAGTCCTGAGATGATGGCCAAAAGCTTTACGACTACATTGCTGTTTTGTAATGAGGGACCAGAGCAACCAAAATGTTAGGTGTAGCAGTGCCAAGTTTCAAATATGTACACGAAATAGCAAAAACACAAGTCCTAACATTTCCTCTCACTCTATTTATATTCACGTCCAAAGTGGTGGGCGGACGATGGACTGAAAATAACCGAGGTTTCCTCATCAAGAGTCCTAGAATTGGGTTAAACCTTACAAAAACTTTAAAACATATATTTAATTTCTCTATTCCAAGTCTTTACTATATGTTTGGCTACTCTTTATGTCTTTTAAAAGGATACAGGCCACTGAGCGATATCTGGTTATTACTGACGTTAGTTTAAAATCACCAAATACCTGATAGTACTTGACAAATTGACTTTACAGTGTGCGCTGATGTCTTTCTCCTTTTTTACATGTTTGCATTTAGTCTCTTTTTTGCTAATCCTGTCTGTAATTGTGGGGGCTGTGAGGTCACAGGTCGCAACAATCAGAGGTCTTAATCTGTTCAAAGGCTTGTTGAGGTGCAACTCTCTGCTGTAATGGAGCTAATCAGTGTCCTGTGACCGATCATTAAAAGGCTTTAAAACGCTAAAACAACCTGGTTGATTTCTCTCTCTCACACACACAAACACACACACACACACACACACACACACACACACACACACACACACACACACACACACACACACACACACACGTGTGTGTTTGCACTGCTAGCCTACCAGGAAACGTATCTCCTGTGTTTGATCTGCTCTGGATCGCTGTGCTCCTGCTGCCTGTATTTTAACGTCTTTTGTTTAAGCGCAGTGTGTTCTTGTGACATCACACATTGCTTCATGTGGGGCTGCATGAGCAAACTGTCCACGACCGCTGATACGACCGCACAGAGCAAGCACCCAGAGCCAATCAGGCAGATTGGAGGTTAACAGTGTTTCTGTTACAAACATGTTTTCCATCTGAGAGTCACCTGATCTTCTTTAGATCACAGGAAGCACTTTAAAGCATGTCTGTCCAGCGTTTGTCACAACTTGAATTCTGCTCCCTGTAACAGACTTATGAAAAGCCCTGATGTACTCGTGTAAATGTGGCTGTCTGCGAATGTGTTTGAAGATGTCAGTGCCTTCCACGTGGCTTCACCGTGAGCGTCACGGGCACCTGTGAATATTTAGATAATCAGCCAAAGTATTTAAAGAAGTCATGTATTTAAGTTATCTTTGTATGTTTATGTCTGTGTCACCAAAGTTGTTCCACTGCTGCTTAAACATGGTAGGAAGTCTGAACTTAAGTCTTATTGTTACTGTTTTTTTGACTTTTGAAATAAAAGGTGTTCTGTGGAGTGAGTTACAGTATGATCTCTGTGTGTGTTCTCAAACAACTGAAGACATATCAGGTCACATCAGGTTGTGAAAGTGCCTCTCCAAAATCCCAATTAGGTTAACGAAGTCCACAGCACATATCCACTTTGTGTCGTCGTCCACTCATGTTGCAATGGCCTTGACTGTTCTGACTCATCTGTCCTAACTAGAGTCAATCATTATGGGGGGACAGTCCTTGAGAAATCAGGATACGATCTGATAGCAGCTGGAAGTCGTATGACTGCACAGAGTTAATGAGTCACAAACGGCGGAGGCTGGTCAACAGAACACCAGCTATTGGTTCATTTGGCGCCCAGCTGAGTGGAGGACAGAAAACAGGCAATGAAAGGCTCAGAGCAGCACTTTGACACAAAGACTGGAGGCAGCGTGCACAAGCATCTCCGGTTTGCTCTCGGAGACAGCGTCCTGAGTTTAGTAATATTTCTTAAATGGAAAAAACGAGAGCAGCCCAGAAACCTGATGTGAGCATTAAAAGTCAAAGACTGGTCAAAAACCACCCAGAATAGGACACAACTGTCGTGCTTTGACTCCTGGCAGGTAATCCTACCTCAGAGAAGGCTGCCACTGATTCAAGTCCCCTGTGATGGATGGATGATGGATGAAAGGAAGTAACCCTGATCATGTTTGAGGAAAAAGCAGAAAAAGTCTCTTAATTGTTATCAGTCTACAGAGGAGACTGTAGAAACCATGTTATCATGTTATAGTTATGTAGCATCAGATCAGATCTAGGGTTCATCCTGCTGGGAGGCTTCAGCAGCCCAGCACACTTCAACTGGATAAAGGAAAGTGGATGGGTGGATGGGTGGATGGATGGGTGGATGGCCCTTTATCATGCTGACTGGCTGTAGTTCAGGAGGAGAGGAGGTCATCTACTGTTTGGAAGGTTGGTGGTTCAGTTCCTGGCTGCTCCAGCTGCATACTTGGGTAAGATAGTAACCCTGAGTTGCTCTCTGATAGACTCGTGAATGGTGCATGTTGTGTAGATCTTTGAGTGCTCTGGGAGAGTAGGAAACCAGTCCATTTGTATGTGTTGTGAGCTCTTCATCTTAATGGTAATGTGCTAACGCTCAAGTTTCCCAAACTGAGGGGACAGCGGGGTCAACACTGGTGCATTTATAAGGCCGTTCAAATTAGAAACACATATTTCTTCTTCCACCATCTGACCCGGGCCTTTCTACATGGAGCTGTGTCCTCCTGCATGCATTCTTTCTGGGTGCCGCAGCTTCCTTCCAGTCCACAGACCTGCAGTTAGTGTGTAAATTGGCCATAGGTGTGATGGTTGTCTCTGGCTACGTCCACACTGATACGCTTTCGTTTGAAAACACATCGTTTTCTCTCCGTTTTGGCCTCCCGTCCACACTGGGGCTACGTCCACGCGTACACGGGTATTTTTGAAAACGCAGATTTTTCTATGCGTTTGCACCTTTCGTCCACACTGAGACGCCGTTTTTGCTCAAGGAAATCGCAGCGTTTTGAAAACGCTCTCCAAGCGGATACATTTGAAGACGCCGTTTTCGCGTCACAGTGTGGACAGCGAACCCGAAGCCTTTCTAAAATGATGACAAACATTAGTCATGTGATGCAGTCATGTGACCAATTAAACACAGATAGCAGAGGGCATTATACAGCAGCTGTTTTGTTTGACAGCCTTGGTAAAGATTAATATCTGTACATGCTCCAGAGAGCTTTTCTTTAAATGCTTTGGCAACGTTGTACTTTTGTGTTACTCGCAGCAACAACTCCACCTCATTGTTTGTCCATTTAAAGAACTCGCTGCTTTTCCTCTACATTCTGCCGCCACGTTTCAAAGAGCCAGAAAGTAAATAAGCGGCAGACGGAAATGAGGCAGGTCGAATCTTCTTGTGTTTCATGCATGCGCAGGACTGGATGAAGCATTTTCAGCCGTTTCAATGTGGACGCACAACTCAGTGAAAACGACTGAAAGCGCTAGTGTGGACGCGGCCTCTGTGTTGGCCCTGTAGAGTGCCTAACCTGTGGCCTTCCCGCGAGCCTGTCTGTGATTGGCTGAAGAAAATGGATGGATGGATATTTCTTCTCCATGTTTATATTTCCTTCTGTTATCACTTTGCTTCAAAGTTTTATCAGTATGTAAAAATCAAATAGCACAGAAGTGCACCAGCGTGAGTCACGTCATTCTGCCTGCAGCTGATGTGTCAGCCAGCAGAAACTGTGTCACATACCCGAGATTACTCTCCTTATCTACCATAAATTTGATCGGTTGACTTTCACAGAAACCTTGTGTCATTATTTTAGGAACAGCAGAAGACTTTACATGATCTGTGTAATGAAAGAAAAGCACGTTGTAGCCACACTGTGAAGAACCCGGAGTGTTGTTCAGGTCAAGTGACTGGAGATCGTTGACTTATTGCAGGGATTTTAAATAAGTGGAAACTCTCAGGAAGCCGGATCTGGTTCGTGTTACTTAATGGAAAAAGGCAAGACAATATTTTACACTTGGCAGAGCGCAGGTGCAGTCACATTTTCCACCGCCATCAGTGGAATGCAGCCCCACAGTCACAGAATATGAACACTGTGGGACTAACACCACAGCAGTGTTCTGAAGTAATGGAAACATTTTTATTGAAGTGGAGATTATTTTATCTGCTTTTATCTGATCCCACAAAAGTCATCACAGTGCCCAAGAATCTCGTTTTGTCTGACCAACAACCCACCATGACAACAATGTAACCATGTAAAATGTTCACGTTTAAGTAAACTGAATATTATTATTATTGTTATATCAAACTTGTCACACAATCAGATTTTCTGTTGTGTCCAGACACTGAGGTGACTTAGGAACGTCCTTGTCTTTGAAAAGCTTGTTTGTAGGGCGATCTGACAGGCTGGTCATACTGATCATACTGTAAATGACTAATGAATCTGTCTCAGATCACTGGACATAATTAATATTTAATGGATTGCCTACATGAAATTACAGCGACCCATTTTCAGCATTCATCACTCGTGTGGCACATTGTGTGCACTATTGTCAGCTTACACCATGTGAACTAATTTACAGGGGAAAAAGCCTTGTCTGAATGTTTTAGAAAAATGAACACAAAAAACAAACTAATAAAATCAAAAAAGGACTTTATCTGCATACAGATTCCACAGAGTTCCCTTCAGGATCAGCACAAGCCGGCTTTAACCTCCTAAGACCCAAACTCTTTCACAACATGCATTTTTAATTTCTCTTTGATATTTGGGCTGATTGGGGCCCGATGAATGAAAAAACAAAGAATTACTAGACTTTTTTTAACCTTATTTTTGTTTTTAAGAAAAATCAGCCACATATGAGGATATTTGTTTAAAAGTTTGATAGAACAGTGGCAGCATAATGTCCTCATAAGTGGATATCAGGCCCATGTAGAGCAAAATTGAGTATTTTAGTCTAAATAACCCAAAATGTGATGTCCACATATGTGGACACAGGGTCCTAGGAGGTTAAAGAAGTCACAGTGCCCATTCACAGTTAGACCGGTCATGGATCTCAAACTGGCAGCACTCGAACCAGTCTCATCCACACTGATGAGCTGAGCCCTGAAACCAGACAGAGGAGGACAGGAAAACAGTGCCATGGACAGACAAACACCAGTTTGAGGTTTTTGAGTCACAAGGAACAAATGAAAAGATGGTGTAGCAATCCTGGCAAATATGTTTCTAGATGTTTGGGGTGTTTGGTGGTAAAAGTGGGATTTGGACAGATTCAAAGGGATCTCGACTGATGAAGGCTATCGCTTCATCTTCTCTGCTTGTCTGGTGTTCAGCACAGTCACTCCGTCGAGGTGTTGTGGGAACAGTCTGTCAATACTGTATTCAAGAAAAGCCCATCAAGTCATTCTTACTCATTTGAGGTCGTCATGGAAGGATGGATGGAGATATCTCCAGATTAGTTTAGCAGATTATGAAAGCAAAGTTTGATGAACATAATTAATATAATAATTAATTAATAATAATTGATAAGTAATGTAATGTTTTACAGCCAAAGGTATGGAACGGATGGATGGATGGATGTGATGGATGGATGGATGGTGATTTTAGAGGAGTGGACAAATACAACATCTGTAGCCATCACATCACATTCATCACATCCATCACATCCATCCATCCATCCATTCATCACATCCATCACATCCATCCATCCATCCATCCATCCATCCATCCATCCATCACATCCATCCATCCATCACATCCATCCATCCATCACATCCATCACATCCATCCATCCATCCATCCATCACATCCATCACATCCATCCATCCATCCATCCATCCACCCATCCATCCATCACATCCATCCATCCATCCATCCATCCATCCATCCATCCATCACATCCATCCATCCATCCATCCATCCATCACATCCATCCATCACATCCATCCATCCATCACATCCATCACATCCATCCATCCATCCATCCATCCGTCCGTCCATCCATCCATCCATCCATCCATCCATCACATCCATCCATCCATCACATCCATCCATCCATCCATCACATCCATCACATCCATCCATCCATCCATCCATCCATCCATCCATCACATCCATCCATCCATCCATCCATCCATCCATCACATCCATCCATCCATCCATCCATCACATCCATCCATCCGTCCATCCATCCATCCATCCATCACATCCATCCATCCATCCATCACATCCATGACATTCATCCATCCATCACATCCATCCATCCATCCATCCATCCATCCATCCATCACATCCAACACATCCATCCATCCATCCATCCATCCATCCATCACATCCATCCATCCATCCATCCATTCATCACATCCATCCATCCATCCATCCATCACATCCATCCATCCATCCATCACATCCATCTGTCCATCCATCCATCCATCCATCCATCACATCCATCCATCCATCCATCCATCACATCCATCACATCCATCCATCCATCCATCCATCCATCCATCCACCCATCCATCACATCCATCCATCCATCCATCCATCCATCCATCCATCCACCCATCCATCACATCCATCCATCCATCCATCCATCACATCCATCCATCCATCCATCACATCCATCACATCCATCCATCCATCCATCCATCCATCCATCCATCCATCCATCTATCACATCCATCCATCACATCCATCCATCCATCCATCCATCCATCCATCCATCACATCCATCCATCCATCATCACATCCATCATCACATCCATCCATCCATCACATCCATCACATCCATCCATCCATCACATCCATCACATCCATCCATCCATCACATCCATCCATCCATCCATCCATCCATCACATCCATCCATCCATCACATCCATCACATCCATCCATCCATCACATCCATCACATCCATCCATCACATCCATCCATCCATCCATCACATCCATCACATCCATCCATCCATCCATCCATCCATCCATCCATCCATCCATCCATCACATCCATCCATCCATCACATCCATCCATCACATCCATCACATCCATCCATCCATCACATCCATCACATCCATCCATCCATCCATCACATCCATCACATCCATCCATCCATCCATCCATCACATCCATCACATCCATCCATCCATCCATCCATCCACCCATCCATCACATCCATCCATCCATCCATCCATCAATATCTGGGGCTAGGTTACAGGAACAGCAGCCTAACCTGCTCCAGATTATCCAAGTGAACACAAAGGTGTGAGACCAGCACTTCCACCAAGCTCACATCTCACCTCAGAAAATCAGAATCTGATTTTCTGAGGTGAGATGTGAGCTTGGTGGAAGTGCTAGAGTACGCTTGGGGAGTGTGATTGTGTGTACAGCGTCTCTTTATGTCTGTCTCCACGTTGGTTGAGTGTGGAGTAAGTGCATATGAGAGCATGAGGGTGGGAATGGATGTTTGTATCTGTGTGTGCCTGTATGTCTGTGTCTATATGTCAGGTTGGGTATCAGATGCCACCTCTCTGAGGACAGCTCAGGCCCTCCAAGGTTTGGAGGCCTATCTCCCCCCACCACTTCCCCTGCCGGGGGCGGACTCCCTCAGACATCGGTGCGTTGGTGGTTCTTTGTGTCCGGGGGTGGGCGTCCGGGTACACACCGGCTCACTCCTTGGCGGCTGCTTATCGGGGCCTGGAGCCTGGGGCTCGCTTGGGCCACCTCGGAGGTGGGGTGCCCCCGGCCTCTCGGCCTGGGGCTCGGTCACTCAGGCACAGCTGGCTGCCGGCGGAGCTCACGGGCACGTCACTGCAGCCCCCCCTGGCTTCTGCTCCGTGGCTGCTGGGTGACCCCTCATCTGGGACTCTCCTTGGCTCTTTCTGGGACAGTGGCACGGCTGCCCCTCTGTTGGTCTTCCTTGGTCTCTTGTGTTCTGGGGGCCTCTGGATGTCTGGAGTTTTGATCTCCTCCATACCTGCTTCATGCCCTGGAGGACGGGGCAGTGGCCCCCCACACCCTCTAGCAGATCATTACATGAGGGAACCTTTTAAGAAAACAAGCGCGTCCATGCTCACAGGTGTACACACGGGTGATCACACACACAAACTACACCCTTTTTGGCTCCTACCTCAATGCACACTGTGCTGTCGATCTTACGTGCTGCACAATAATGTTTAATATTTAGTAGTTACTGTCATATTCCCATATATCATTGTGATGTGGTTTATTGTATTACTCTCGTTTTCTTCTGCTTGTTTTCTTTTTTCTTTCTCAACAGGTGATCCAGGTGATCGATATATGTATTTATTTTTTTATTTATTTATTTTTTTTCTTCTGCTTATTCTGTTGGTTTTTGTTTTTTGCCCTTCTCCCCCGTCCCTCTTCTCAACTGTCTTTCTTTCCCTCTTTCTTTCTCCCTTTTCTTTCCCCCAGTCAAATCTGTCCCGTATTCAGCAAGTGAAAATAAAATAAAGAATAAAAGGTGAATCAAATGGACCATTACGGCAAAGCTGGGATGGTCAATTTGGTAAAGAAAAACCGTTGGGCATCTTTCTTCGCCTTTAGACAATAATTCTGATGGCAAAAGAGCCAAACGGGACAGGCAAAAAAAAAAAAAAAAAAAAAAAAAAAAAAAAAAGAAAATCAGAATCAGAAAAGGGTTTACTGCCGAATGTTGAGCAGATTTACAACATTAGGAAATTGCAGTGGTACCTAGTGCAAAACATAGTATAAGACAAACACTTAAATAAAAATAAAAAAGTGCTTAGCAGATTGATATATACATGAAGGTGATGATCAGTGCAAAACCAGTGCACCTGACCCCAGCACCCAGGTGGGCCCCATGGGCTAAGGCTTTGCCACCAGTGCTTCCTCCTCAGACTTGGCACCACTGTGGCATCCAAGACACGCTCTACTACTCTGAGGGCCGGTAAGCTGTGGGTCTGTCTCCTCACTTCTGCTATTGCTTCTTTCAAGTCCTTTCACTGTATATGCAATAGTGTCTTTTAACCCTGGAGTCCAGTATATTTGCTGGATTCATGCTGTTGTGATAAACATGTCACAGTCAACATTCAGGATTACATAAGATGAATATTCACACTCAAGAGTTCCTAATACTACTCTGACAGCCTTGCTTAAGAAAACAGCTAAACAATAGTAGTGTCCATTACATCTCTTAAGGTTTGAATTTTGGCTCTGTTCCTACATTCAGGCATGTTTGTCTAGGATCACTTTATTTATATCCATATACCAGCGCGGTTTACCCTCTCTCATGCAAGATCAGCCTCTCGTCTGGGTTTTTGCTTTCTTTCATACTGGTGTGTGTCTAGAGGATCTTCAAACGAATGACCTTTTGCCTAGTTTGTTGGATGTTACCTCTCACCCACTCCATGGCACATTTGTTTGCTGCAGTGACCTGCTATGTGTGACTTCGGCCTGATAAAAATTTGGCTTTTGGACTTTTTTCCGACCCTTGAATGTTTGAACCATCATCATTACACTGGGCACACTGGGCAAAATCATGCCCTCCTTGTGTTACTGGAGGCACACACTGGCTTTCCACAAACAGCTTCTATGTCCAGTACTGTGCAAACACATTTTAAACTGCAGCAACAGTACTCCAGGCTTTCCTTCATAGGTTTCTTTGGACATTTCATTCACTCATTTTCAGTCCCGTTCTTGTACCTCACCATTTTCAGAAGAGTGTTTTTTGTTTGTTAGCCTGTTTAACTTTGACCTCATTCAAGCACAACAATAGCACCTGTCACACTCTGCATTTCAGCCAGCGGTGTTGGGAATCTTTTCAAAAGTGATGCAATAAGGAATGCAGAAAAGGGACAGATTTTCATCCAGACCACAACACTGTTAAAGCAATGTGGGATAATCTTACCAGAAAATAAAGGAAGCCAAGCAGCTTTAGCGTGTGTGTCAGGAAGCCTGGAGTACTTTTCCCACTACTGTAAAGACTACAGAAAGAAATGAGAAGAAAGCTGAAAGTGAGTTCAGGCTGTGGTTCAGAAGATTGACTTTCGAGCTTGTTACGATTGTACAAACTCTGTTTTTGCCTTATGTGCTTTATTTTCATGTATGCTAGCATGTTTCAATAAGTCATGCACATAGTTCCCATTTTCCTAGCAAAATATAAAGACATGAGGGGTGATTGTGACGTTTGAACAGTACTGTGCTGGACTTTTCTTTTTGGAACTTTAATTTGGAACTTTAATTTGGAACTTTCACTTAAACACAAAGTGCTGCAGTGTGGCAAGAAAACCCTATGATTAAAAAAAAAGTAGTGAGCCAGCAAGAAAACAAACCAGGGAACACTCGAAAACATTTACATGGACTCATTTTTTGTGTAATTAAATTAAATTAAATTAAATTAAATTAAATTAAATTAAATTAAATTAAATTAAATTAAATTAAATTAAATTCACGTCCCCTCCGTGAATATCATAGTGGAGGGGTTTGTGTGTCCCAAGGATCCCTGGGACTCTGTTGTCTGGGGGCTGCCCCGTGGTAGGGTCTCCCATAGCAAATTGGTGCTGGGTGAGGGATCAGACAAAGAGCGATTCAGCAGACCCCAATGAGTGCAAGATCAAGGGAGCAGTCCACCCTGCCCAGGATAGGGTTACCGGGGCCCTGCCCTGGAGCCAGGTCTGGGGAGGGAGCATCTAGTAGCCAGGCCTTAGTCCATGGGGCCTGGCTGGGCACATCCCGAAAAAAAGGGACACTGACCCATTCTCCTGCAGGCCCACCATCTGCAGGAGGTGGTGTAGAGGTCGGGTGCGATGTGTGCTGTGGGGTGGCCAGAAGCGGAGGCCGTGGCAGACTGATCCCCAGCTACCAAGACTAGAAACTAGGATATGGAACATCCCCTCTCTGGTGGGGAAGGAGCCTGAGTTAGTGCATGAGGCTTAGAGGTACCAACTAGATATAGTCAGGCTCCCCTCAAGGCATGGCTTTGGTTCTGGAACCAGTATCATGGAGAGGGGCTGGTCTCAGTCTGGAGTTGCCCCTGCTGAGAGGCGGCGGGCTGGGGTGGGTATCCTAGTATCCCCTCGGTGTGCTGCCCGTACGTTGGGTTTTTACCGGTGGACAAGAGGGTTTGTTCCCTGTGCCTTCAGGTCGGGGAACAGGTCCTGACTGTCGTCTGCGCTTATGCGACGAGTGGCGGTTCAGAGTACCCAGCCTTCTTGGTGTCCTTGGGCGGGGAGCTTGAGGGTGCCCCACCTGGGGACTCTGCTGTCCTGCTGGGAGACTTCAACACTCATGTGGGCAATGACAGCGAGACCTGGAGGGGTGTGATTGGGAGGAACAGCCTCCCGGATCTGAACCTGAGCGCTGTTTTGTTGTTGGACGTCTGTGCAAATCATAGTTTGGCCATAACAAACACCATGTTCGAACATAAGCGTGTCCATAAGTGCACGTGGCACCAGGACGCTCTAGGCCACAGGTCACTCGGGTAAAGAGAGGGGCTGAGCTGTCAACTGATCACCACCTGGTGGTGAATTGGATCAGGTGGCGGGGGAGGATGATGTATAGTGAGGGTGTGATGACAGAGGCCCCAGTCTGCGAGATCTTCAATGCACACCTCCAGCAGAGCTTCAACAGTGAGACTGGGGACATGGACCATGTTCAGCACCTCCATTGCCGAAGCCACTGCACTGAGCTGCAGCTGCAAGATGGTTGGTGCCTGTCATGGTGGTAACCACCGAACCAAATGGTAGACACCAGAGGTGAAGGGAGCCACCAGGCTGAAGAAGGAGTCCTTCATCCTGTCTTCCTTCTCTCACCCCAATCACAGCAGATGGCCCCGCCCCTCCCTGAGCCTGGTTCTGCTGGAGGTTTCTTCCTGTTAAAAGGGAGTTTTTCCTTCCCACTGTCGCCAAAGTGCTGCTCATAGGGGGTCATATGATTGTTGGGTTTTTCTCTGCATGTATTATTGTACGATCTACTGTACAATATAAAGCGCTTTGAGGCGACTGTTGTTGTGATTTGGCGCTGTATGAATAAAATTGAATTGAATTGAATTGAATTGAATTGAATTGAATTGAATTGAATTATAGGGCTTGGTTAGCCTCTGGGACTTCGGAGGCAGCTGATAGGGACCGACAGGCCAAGCAGAAGATGGCTCAGGCAAAACCCCGGGTGTGGGAGGAGTTCGGAGAGACCATGGAAAAAGACTTTTGATTCTGGCAAACCTTCAGGCGACTCAGGAGGGGAAAGGAAGGATGGATGGAGAAATGAAATGAAAATGAAAATCCATTTAAAACTGGTTGTAACAGCAACGTTGTCCACCAGCCTTGGATCCACACAGGAAGAGCAACAGTCTGATCCGGAAACTTGTAAAGTGTAGTGTGGGGATCAACACATAAACGAGTTTTCTCTGTAAGTAAAACACTTCAGACACTTTTTATGTGTTTAAAGTTGCTTGACAGTTCTGGCTGGAGCTCCGCCCACATGCTATATTTGTACCTTATGTTTGTGACGGGCAACCAATCACGGGAAAGTTGGCTTGGCTAGAAATGAGCAGAATAGGTCAAGTAGGTTTGACTTGAAGTAAGGAATGAACTGAAATGGATCTTCTGGACAATGCACTTTCTCAAATAATCACGGTAAACAATGTTATGAGAAAAATGAAAGGTGCTGGGAGACGAAGCCTGTTTTACTGTTTTTACATCATTTTACATTTTTCTGGGGAACCCAACAGACGTGTAATAGGTACCTGACATGAAGAATGAACATGTGGAAATATGCACCACTGACTGTGGCATAATTTCACTTTATCAATAGTCAAGAGTCATTTTGTCCTTTGGCCAAGTTAAATTCTGAGTGCGCTTTCAGAAATCACGCTCCCTACTTATCTGGTGTCGGGCGGTTTTTGCTGAGACAGGAATAAGACAGTGAGTCACTGGCTTGAGCAAGAATGTGTTACCATACCTAGCAGAGGAGGCAGGGCGGGGATTTGAAAATGACAGAGGTTAGTGTCCTTACATGAACCACTTTTTACTAAGACGGGTCCATGCAAAGCCTCATGCACCTACACACAAGGTCACATTCAAAAATGTGGGTAAAATAAAAGAGGAGCACAAACACATGGGATCATGCACAGATTCCTCTTGTCACTTTTTATTTATTTCACAGGCTGTGGTTGTCATAATACACCAGGAGACAGATCCACTGGCTGCTTTAAGCTTTTGGTAAAACATAATTTACTTCCACTGATGACAGTTTTTAACTTGAGTGGGTAAAAGCAAACTCAGGATGCAGGTCATAGATTCCCACCGAGGGACCGTTCAGGAAGCCAGAGTGAGATACAATGAGACACTTCAGTCACATGTCCTGTCAAACGTAAGCCTGCATGTTCTGCTGCACATCACTGGAGCCAGACTGTGATTGGCCGTAATGGTGCAGCGTAAGTTTAGACACTCGTGGTTGTGTGTTACAGCCAAAATAACTTCACTGCATGACGCAAAAGGAAGCCAAGACCCACAGCATGATATGGCAGGAGCGCTGAGACTGGGTGCTTATGGTGATGCAGGTGACTAAAAATGACACGCAACTATTGAGGCGAATCTTTACTTGAGAGCAGCAGGTACAAAAATCCATCCATACGTTCAGTTCTCTGGAAAGTCGATCAAGATAAGGAGGATATATAGAAAAGGCGTTACAATCCTGGCTGTGACCCCAACACTGATAATATGAACAGAGTCACCTACAGCTGTGTTTATGCTAGATTTGTTGGTTCTACTTTCAGTGATGGGTTGATACACATTTGGTGTGTGTGTGTGTGTGTGTATGTGTGTGTGTGTGTGTGTGTGTGTTATGGTAATGAAAGAACGTGTCACTAAGTCTTATATGGTTTTCAGAGAAGTTGAACATTTTTGTTGTGGTCTTTTCGTGTGATTTACCGTCAGTTAGATACTGACAGTCATCCTTTTGTTTATCTGTGAGTGTGTGTGTGTGTGTGTGTGTGTGTGTGTGTGTTACGCTAATGAAAGAACGTGTCACTAAGTCTTATATGGTTTTCAGAGAAGTTGAACATTTTTTGTTGTGGTCTTTTCGTGTGAAACCGTCAGTTAGATACTGACAGTCATCCTTTTGTTTATCTGTGAGTGTGTGTGCGCACATGCAGATGTGTGTTAATGTGTCTCTAAATTTAAGAGTGTGCATCGTGGCAGAGCAGAGGAAAATAATCTGTGAAAGCCTTGCAGGCAGGCAGTGATGTCACACAGTCTCCATAAGTCATAGATAAACGTGACTCGACACACACACACACACATCCACGCCCACTCGAACACACACATGCAGACAACTTATAATCTTAAATATAATGTTATCTATAACCCCAAACATGCAACTAATGTATCACCTACAAACAGTTTGTCTTCTATGCACACCCACCCACCCCCACCCACACACACACACACACACACACACACACACACACACATACACACACCCACACCCACACACACACACACACTGAGCCTCAGCTCTCCGTGGCCTGTCTGCCAGCTGTGGAGAGCATACGTGCAGTCTCACACATAGCCTCCTCTCAGGCCACAACCCTTTTCTCTCACCGGTTATTAACACAAGACCTGGATCCTCTGCTGTGTGTCTGTGGTCTTGTGTCAAATACAAATAACTATTTTATTGCTATTAATAGAGAAAAACGGAGCCTGATTGTTCACGTACGGCTTCAAAGCACAACGTTTTTGACTTGTTCCAGCGGTGCAGGAAAAACTGGTGAGCTGACTTTACTATCTGGCCTTGTTAGACATACTTAAAGGTGGACCACACCCACTGCTGCTTTATTACAACTGAAACAGACTGATATGATTAGATCACCCTCCTGCTGCTGACTCATCCAGGTAACACCTGGATATGAAGAGCGTATGAACAGCACCACACTCTCCATGATGCTCTCAGATCAGCTTTTATGGTAAAGACTTATCACTCATTACTATATATGAGAGCACTTTAGTAATCCCAAAAGACGAATGCCACAGGAAAGCTGACAAACAGCACTCATAAATGTCCATAAATCAGATTATATATAGGTTTAATATCAGTACATAATAAACAGACTTTACACTCATTGTCATTCTTTATTGAACAAAAATCAGCCAGAAGCGGTGTCTGAAAGTATGACGATTCAATAACTTGTAGAATCACTTTTCATCAGCAAACCTCGCAGTAAAGAAGCCTCGCGATGCTGTGGAGGAATTATGGCTCCAGGCTTTCTCGGGGTGGAGCTGAAGGCCCTGAGAGGGAGCAGCCAAAAGAAGAAGAATAAAATGAATGCGGCTATTTTCACAGGTATTACAACACAGTGTTGCATCCACGAACATTTCACAAGGTTAGAGGTTAGCTAACTTAGCATGCTAGCTAACACCTAAAGATGAGTGAAAAGCTAAAAGGTATGACACCGCTATTGTCACGGTCCCCGTGTCTCTCTGGTTGGCTCACGCTAGCTACAGCTTTTGTTGTTGTTCGTTTTTGTTTTCTTTGTCTCTCCTCCTCCTCTCTGCCTGGGTGGAGCTCGTTACGGGCTCTCGCTCTTGGCCCACGCACCTGTGTGATTGTGTCCACCTGCTGTTGATCTGGCTGATTTCCCCAGCTGCTATTTAAGGCAGTGGCACAGAGCAGCTCACCGCTGGAACGTTGAACCTCCTGAGTTCGTGCTCTCGGCATTATCAAAAGAATCCCCTGTATGTGTTTTGCTGTGGAACTAACTTTACCTCTTGTGTGTAGATATCCCTCTTCTGGACCAAATCACGGGACCTGCCCGGGTGTGGCAGCGTGTGTGGAGTTTTGAAGCGAGTGCGGCTGAAGAGGAGTGCGTGTGTGCGGAGGAGCTGTGGCGATGACTGTGTGGAAGAGAAAGCGTGTGTGTGGATCCCCCCCCCCCCCTCCTCTCCCTGGAGCCCTGGACCCCCCTCCCAACTCACTGTACATATATATAGCACTGAGGTGATCCCTGTTGTAAATTGTTACGGTCGCTGACCTCTAGTAGCTCTCCCTCTGTAGAAGAGTTTTCTTTTCTCCTTGTCTTGTGTTGCAGGTCTGCCTCATGAGCCACAGCTGAGGGGTATTCCAGCTCGTCAGCCACGGCATATAGTCTGCCATCCTAAACTGCCACTCCCCCCATTTTTGCCAGAGCTGTGAGCTGTAGTGTTTTGGGCAGCGGGCCTTAGTGTGTGTGTGTGTGTGTGTGTGTGTGTGTGTGTGTGTGTGAGAACTTAAACTCTGTGAAACTTTGGTTGTCTTTCTTTTATTGTAAGCAAAGGTGTGCCCTTACTGTGTTATTTAGTTCATCGTTGTGGAAGCAGGTAGGGGTTCTCTGCCATTTTTGTTTCAACTGTTTTCTCCTGTTTTTGGTTAGACAGGGAGCTCAGCCATTGTCTTTTGTTTTGGTTAGAGAGTACTTGGTTTGATTTTATAGCTAAAGGGGGTGTTTTGTTTGTTGTTTTGGCTTTGGAGACCCTGAAGAAAAGAGCTTCCCTGTGTTTATTTTTACTGCAGTAGTTTTGGGCAATAAATCATGTTTAATGCCATCTATTCTCCAGTAGTTCATGCTTTCTCTTTCACTTTGTTACCCCTCACCCCAGTCAGCACTTCGTTTTTAAGTGGGGGCTCGTCCGGGATTGGTTTTGGATATGGCACAGTTTAGGCTGGGTGATTTTATAGCTAAGCTTGCATTAGACCAGCTTGATGCATGTAGGAAGGAGGATTTATGTGCTGTTGCCGCGCATTATGAAATCCCTGTGGCTAAGTCCATGAAGAAGAGCGAGTTGAAGTCCCTTTCAGTCCCCTTTAAATCCCTTTTTGTTCTCTAAGAAAGAACTGTCTGCGCGTGAGTCCGTCCAGTAGCCATGACAGCTATAACTTTGGACATAAAAAAGCAGAAACGGTTTCCTGGATATCTGAGCGTGAGTGTCTGGCAGTTTGGCGTGTTTGTGCCGTGTGGAGTGGATCTCGGAGCAGAGCGAGAGGAGCGTGGATCAACGCGTGAGTGTGGAGCACGTCTTTCCCCTATCTACCCATGGATCCCTGGAACCCCGGACCATTCTCCCCCAGCTTGTATATAAAACACGTGATGTTGTGAATAAGGAAGTGTTAACTTTAACTTGCAGTCTGCACTTGAGTCTGTCCTGCCTGCCATGTAACCTGAAAACATGCTTGGTGAGTAACTGGACTGTTTCCAGGGCAGATTGAAGCTTAGGCAGAGCTACAATGTGGGCAACTTGAGATAACCAGCCGATGATGGTGAGTAGACTGTATTATCTGATGGGGGACGAAGGCCAATGATGAAATCTAATGCGATTTGGGACCATGGCCAACTAGGAGTTGAAAATGGTCTGAACACCCCCGTGACTAGCAAGCTGGATAACTTATCCTGGGTCCAAACTGGACAAGCAAGGTCACACTCACAAACGTCTTTGGCCAAAGACAGCAGCCAGTACTGACGTTGTAGAAAAGATATTGTTCAGTTGATGCAGGGATGACACATGAACTTAGCCGTTTGGGCCCAGTGGATTATCCCAGAGCAGACATTTGTGGGTACATAGAGCCAATTAGGTGGTCCACTAGAACTGGTTCTGGATCTATATCTGGATATGGACCTGGACCTGAATCTGGTTCCCTCCTCTGAGTCTTCCGGACCAAGGTCTCAATTTTCCAAGTCAAAGAGGCAATAACACAGGACGGAGGTACCGTCTGGGGAGAAGAACTGTCTGGACAAAGAGTCGTGTTTACGTGACCAAGTGACAGAAAAGGGCCCACCTGGCTTGACGCTCGTTCAGTCTTTTCGCCAGGTGTAGGTATGAGAGGTTTTTGTGGTTTGTCCAGACTTTCGTTCAGCTGGAGAGAGAAGCGAGAAAGTTATGCACAGGGATGCATTTTAGCTGCATCCTGCTGCGACAGGACCAGCCCAACACCTGACTCAGAGGCATCCACCTCCACTCTGGACCAGGGAGGGAGCTGCAACAAAACACTGCTTCAGGCTGTCGAAAGCTTTTTGAGCTGTGGGGTTTCACTGGAGACCTTGGGAGAGGTGAGATTTGTTAGAGGGGAGGAAACTTTACAGAAGTCCCGGGTAAACCTATAGCAAAGTTAGCAAACCCACAAACATGTGGAGTTGCTTTTTTCCAAGCATTCAACTGCTTTAAATTCAACTGGGTCTGATTTTAATGATCCCTTCTACACACTAAACTGACTTGGCTTTAAATTCTTCACCTTTGACGTAGAGTCGGTTATCAGATGGACGTGGGTTTTGTGTTCCTGAAGAGACCTGGAGAAAATGAATATGTCATAGGTAGACAAACACAAAACCCAAACGCAGAACCAGAGACAGACAACCAACTTCGAAACCAACTAGACTTTATTGTCTGAGTCACGAAACTACTTACGAGGAATAACTAGGCACAGGGTGTTCTCAGGAGCACAGGGGAAGGAGGGCTCATGGTGCGTGGGAGTCCGGTGTGGAGTAAAGAGATGCACGGAAATGACCTGAGGATTTTGGCGAGGTCATGATGAACTTTGGGTACAGACGCGAGATCAGGGGTTCGGGTGACTTGGCAGTGGTGGTGGGTTCTACGGGAGGTGTTTTAAAGAATTAATGGCAGTTTAGCTCTAATCTGAGATGCTATTTGTTCTGCAGTCAATATTTTGGGTTGTGGAAGATGAGCCAAGCAGCCGGTCTCTTCGCTCATTGTCCAGAATTCTAGAGAATCGGACATATTCAACCTGTGAGCTGCTGCATCTGGATTTGTTTTTAAACTCCTCAAAGGAAAGATTTGGGTTAAACTGCTTCTCCCCACCTTAATGCTCTTCTTTGCAACAGTTTTCTGTTGACAGTCTGAATATGTCTGACCTAATGCCAACAAGCACTGTATTAGAAAACCTCCACTTTTCTCTAACTCACCCATAAAGAGAGGTGGCTTTCCAAAAGACCAGTTACTGGTGTACCAGCACAAACCTTCCAGTCTTTACACATCACACCTTTTATTTCGGCTAAATGCTGGGTGATTGCACTCAATTCTCCTCAGACATGTGGCAACATGCCTCTTCCTCTTGCCTAGTGAGGGCGGGACCAACAGGACTGGACCGCTGCGTCCAGCTTCTTGGATGGATCGCTCTGTCTAAACACAGGTAGGATTCACACACAGGGCTCCAAGTCAAAGTCCACTGCATACAGTTTTAAAAACACCAGAACTCCACTATGGCTTTGCACATTTTCCAGACTCTGTCAATCCAAACAAAGACTGCTCGTGACAGGGAATTCTCCAGGCAAACCTGAGCACAGGGAAACACAGGTAAGTATCTCTCTCTAAATGGAAACATGTACTCAAGGCGAGGAACACTAACTGTTGCCCAAAAGCAATCCAGTGAGACCTGAAGATCTGCCACTCCCTGAAGAAGAGGCCACAACAAGGACGTCAGGAACAGGTGTGGAGGCAGAAATCCCAGAGTCCTGCTTCTGCACCAAAACCAGAACACACAGAGAGCTAGAAAATGACGAGTCAGCTGGTGAGGACAGACCGGGACACCCTAATGATAGACTCACTCTCTCAGTGTGTCTCACATCATTGTATCAGCTGTTTGAGTGCTGGGGAGAGCGCCACTCTGGAGTCGAAGGAGCCACCGTACAGCCACGTCGCTATGTCAGGTTATAACTTTGAATAGGTCTGCACTATTACACAATGGCAGCAGTGAGTCTCAGTTTCACACACATATCAAGAGCTACGTTTTGTTGTTGAAATGTGCAGCACTGGTCTGAGATAAGGGTCTGGCACTGAACAGGCTTTAGAAATGTCTCTGTGATAAAGAGGTACGTGTGTGGAGCTCGGAAAAGAAAGGAATCGGCTCATAAACCTGAAGAAAGAGGTTCTGTAACATGTTTGCATCATGGCTTTTTCACGTTTTCATTAAACAGCTCCAGTTCAGATGTCCTTGGGATGCTGAGCACACACATGAGTAAAACAACTCCACAACAACCTGAACTTGAACTCTGATGCCCCGATGACGTCAACAGCACACACCCCCACCTCTGACGTATCCGGAGCAAGCTCCCAACGTCCAGAAAAACAATTCAACGACTGCAGGAGGTGTGAAGGGGAGGGATACTTCAAAGTCCCTGTCTTCTTTCCAGCACACCCAGCCTACAGACGCACACAAACAGTATCTGTGACCTTAACACGACATTGTTATATTGTTCAAACCTGTTTGACTTTGAAGGAAAACTTGAATAACGTCATTCCTGGAATTATAAACATAATAACAGCGAACATCCACTCCTACAGCTAATAAGCATGAACTAGGAGTATCCCAAAATGCACAACCTACTGTAGTCATAGCATCAGCCATGCACAGTTTAGCATCTTTGATTATTAGTTTAGTTCTCATGCCAGTCGTTTAGAAAGAGCAAACACTATCATAAGTCCTGGACTGGTAGTTAAGACCATAATCTCTGATGTCAGAGAGGAAGAATTTCTTAAACTCACAAAAAGTAAGAAGCAGACGAGACTGACTCCCACTGTGTTTGCATAAAAACACAGTGGGAGTCGAAAGCAAGAGAAATTATCTCCCCTCTATTCCACAGTTATCAATGATAAACTTCAGTTCAGTTTAATTTTATTTATATAGCACTAAATCACAACAACAGATGCCTCAAGGCGCCTTATATTGTAAGGTAGAACAATCATATGACCCCCTATGAGCAGCACTTTGGTGACAGTGGGAAGGAAAAACTCCCTTTTAACAGGAAGAAACCTCCAGCAGAACCAGGCTCAGGGAGGGGCGGGGCCATCTGCTGTGATTGGTTGGGGTGAGAGAAGGAAGACAGGATAAAGACATGCATATGATTCAATGCAGAGAGGTCTGTTAATACATAGTGAAGCAGGAACACCCAGTGCATCATGGGAATCACCCAGCAGCCTACACCTACTGCAGTGTAACTACCCAGAGTCAATATGATGTGAGTTCGGCTCTCGAGTTCACTTCATCTTAATCATGAGCAGAAAAATGTAACAAACAAATATTTAAACTTTGGAAGTAATTTTAGACACCGATTCAAACACAAGTGAAAAAATCTCAGTCAGCTGTGAAATTATTAAACCACCTCCATCTGCAAACAAATGATTCACAATATAATCACGCTTGTGAATACCTGAAGAAAGGAATACGTAGCTACACAGTCGAAATAAAAAGATCAAGACTGTACGTCTGATCCTGTTTTATGACTTGTCGCATGACATCGGTGAGGCAGTTTGGATGTTACTCTGTGGTTTAGTTCACCACTAAAAGAGTTTCACAGGCTTATTTCCAAAGGAGAACAGGAGGTGATTCAGTTCATACTTTATTTGTTCTGTGTAACACTTTATCATACGGCCCAACTATATTATAAAAGTGACCAGCTCCGATTCAGGGTCCACAAACAGGCCAAACAGCCCAGCAGCTACTCACTGCCCACTTCCTGTTCAGTCTTTGGGCTAAGATCCAGTCTTCCTGCCCTGAACCTCAAACTAACTCTGGCTGCTTTCCTCAAACTCAATAACAGAAAATCTCTTTGGGTGTCTGGAACGTTCTGTTTGACTGTTCCAGGGCTGATCCCATTATCAGAAAGGACGAGATAGATATTTGCTGTGTCAGGACCAAGAGTCACATCCACTGCATACTTCTAGGCCCTCTTCACTTCACAGTTACGGCACAGCTCGTACATTTCTGAGCGTCTCCTGCAGCTTATCAACAGTTCTCTTTCTGCCTCCACATAACGGCTCAACTTTGCCCTCGGTCCAGTTTTCGGTGGATGGAACCGACTTCGGGAATGGGAAACTTTGGAGGAACTGGAGTTTTTCCAGATCTTAGATGAAGCTGTCAGTCTATTCCTCCTGCAGCTGTTTGCATAATGTGAGCAGCTGAAATAAAAGTGCAGTTTAATGTGAAAAACAGGGACACGAGCGTCGCCGTGTAGCGTGCCGTAGTTGCTCAGAAGCTGTGTCTGCATTGGAACGGTGAACACATCCAGACAGATGGAGCACAGACGCTGCAGACAGGAAGCTGCTCTTACATCTATGAACAAAAGCACATGTTATTACAATATCAGCAATAAACAAGCAGACATTTAAAGCAGGGAAATGGAGAAATAAAAGCCTGGAAACTGCAACACAGATGAGAAGAGACGTGGGCAGAAAAAGGATGCGTTAGGCGTTTTTCTGACACTGTCCTTGTGAGCGTACTCCCTGTTCTTGATTTCTCGTTGATTTCTGGTTCAGATACACTGACTTCACTGGCTTTGCTCGCTGGCTGTACTCAAAGTGTCTTTGCACTTCTTTACAGAGAATCCTGTCACTCCTCAGAGGTGATCCAGCTCTGCTATTTTCACGCTGAAATTACAAAGTGAAGCCTGAAGCGTCCACGTCCGCTGCTTTCCTTATAAGATGCAGTCGGACAGAGCTGCAGCGAGGACACAAAAATAAATGGACACACAAACCAGACAAAGCTTAACATCGAAGGAAAAGTTGGAAACTTACACATCAGTGGATCCTACACAGATCCTACAAGCAGATGAAGAGAACCAGATTAAACAAGGAAATAAAAATATTTTAGTTACTTTAGTTATTTTAGTTAGGAAAGTGACCACGTGTGTGAGGGCGAGAGCTTAAGGACAGAGAACATAACAGTTTGTCAGCATGTCTTTATCCCGTCTTCCTTCTCTCCGGTCCCGGCAGATGGCCCCGCCCCTCCCTGAGCCTGGTTCTGCTGGAGGTTTATGAGATAAGATCACCTTCATTAGTCGCACACGTGGGAAATTTGTTTTGTTACAGCTAGGGATGCAACGATACCAATTTTTTCAAACCGATACGATACCAATACTTGGATCTGAGTAGTTGCCAATACAGAGCACAAAAACCGATACTTCTACCACACACACACACACACACACACACACACACACACACACACACACACACACAAATGCAATGAATTGGAAGACAGGTTTTATTTTATTCTCTGCCGATAAAAAATAAAATCTTAATAAAAATGACCACAAAAAAGATTTCAAGTGAAAAATAAGCACTTCTGTTAAATTATTGCAGAGTCTCCACATTGTAATTTAACAAAATATCACTGAACTATTGGCACTGTCTCGAGCTTTCAGAATAATAAATAAACACTTCTGTTTGGAATAAAATAAACTTTTAAATTGTTGCAGAGTGTCCATATTATAAACAAACAAACAAAATAACAAAAGTATTTGGCATTGACGAACGAACTCCCCATCTGCCCGTGGATCATCAGTCCACTGTGCCGTTAAACCGAGGACTGACATCGCGCACACACTGCTTGTCTTTACCTCTTCAGAAGGTTTTGGCACCATTATCTCCCTGATGTGTGGGCGGTTGGGAATTTCATATCGCGGCTCGAGTATGCTGAGAAGACAGTGCAATCCTATGTTTTCCACGACTGGCATTGGCTGGTCATCCAGAGCAATAAAATGAGTCAGAGCCTCTGTTATTTTAACTGTCCGTGGATTTTCTCTTGACATTTTTCATCGCTTTTCCAAAACCTGAGTTAAAGTTGGCTGTTCCACACTGCTGACATTTTGTTTAGCCTAGCTACAGCAGCCTCCAGTTTCTCTTTTTTTATCTGGAGCCGCCAGTCTCACTCGCCTAACCCTGTGCCTGTTTAGCGCGGGATGTCCCCCTAGTGGCCAATCTAAAAAACTACAACAGAAATGACAAGCCACCCTCTGATTAATGAAATAAGTTAGTATCGGTTCATGGTATCGGTTAACTTTTATGAGTATGAGTACACACACATTTTACAGTATCGGCCCCGATACCCGATACCAGTATCGGTATCGATACCAGTCGATACCAGTATCGGTATCGGTGCATCCCTAGTTACAGCAGAAAGTGACAGTGCAAAGTTACATAGCAAACATTAGAGAACACAACTGTACATAATAGAATAGAATAGAATAATATATACAACAGGATAAAAATACAATACAAATTCTATATACAACTGAGTAAAAATACAACTTATTATTGCACTTAGTCTTAGTGTTAATGCACATGTGTGGATGTGTGTGTTTGATCAGTTAAAGTCTTTGTTGTGGAGTCTGACAGCAGTGGGGAAACCTGTGAAATCTCTCCGTCCCACACCGTGGGTGCTGCAGCCCCTGAAGGAGCTGCTCAGTGCTGTCAGTCTCCTGCATGGGGTGGGAGATGTTGTCCAACAGGGATGACAGCTTAGCCATCATTCTCCTGTCACTCACCACCTCCACTGGGTCCAGAGGGCATCCTAGAGCAGAGCTGGCCCTTCTGATCAGCCTGTTCAGTCTCTTCCTGTCCCCGGCTGAGATGTTGCCGCCCCAGCAGACCACACCATAAAAGATGGCCGAGGCCACCACAGAGTCATAGAAGGTCTTCAGGAGTGGGCCCTCCACTCCAAACGACCTGAGTCTCCACAGCAGGGACAGCCTGCTCTGCCCTTTCCTGTAGAGGGCGTCTGAGTTATGAGACCAGTCCAGTTAAAAGGGAGTTTTTTCTTCCCACTGTCGCCAAAGCGTCTACCTTACAATATAAAGCACCTTGAGGCGACTGATGTTGTGACCTGGTGCTGTATAAATAAAATAAACTCATTTAAATAGAAGGAGGTGCTATGGTCAGGTGTGTGTTTGTTTTTTATGTTGTTCTCAGGAGGAATCATGTGTCTGTCAAATGCTCTTACCAACAGTCAACTGCAGCAGTGACAGTCGCTGCTTCACATCGAGTACAGACACCAGGAGCATCACGCCCTCTGGTGGCTGCAACCGGTAACGGAGCTCATGTTGTGAAAGGCACAAATCTGGAAACTTCAGGCTGCCTTCTGCTCACACTTGACGTTTGTGGGGCTGAACAAGCCAAGCAGTGCAACATGAAGCTAAAGAGTAATAACAACAATAGAAAGTGCTCCTCCCAGAAACAAATCCACTGTGACTTCTACTTACATCCACTTCTTGCTGTGAACTTTGTCACAGTTTCAAACACGCATGAAGTGTTTTTACCATCATATGAACTACCCAGTGTGCCTGGCAAGAGTGGTTTTAACAAATTGCAGGTTATATATTTATATCTGCACTGAGCCACTTTTATAAAAGGCAAATTAAGAAAAGGAAACCTAAATGGTGATTGACTTAGTAGATGTTTGGTTCGATTGAAAATCTGACTGCACAAATGACCGCCGTATTCTGTCTGAGGAAGCATGAATGTAACGACTGTTCGCTCACAAAGGTGAGACAGAGAAAAGAGGCATGAACAGAGTCACTGGATTCATGTTTGGGAACGACGAGTGTGCCTGTTCAAGTTCACATGAAATGTGTCTGACCTGCTGGGGGCGCAAAAGAGACCACCGCAGCCGTCGTTACAGAGCGGACGCTGATGCTGTGTCCCAATTCAGGGTCTGCACCCTTGAAGTACGCGCACTACGCGTACTACGTACGGTGCGTACTATAAGTACGAGAAGTGCGGAAGTGAGAGGCTTGTGAAATGGGACGGTCTAGCCCTTCGTTGCGCTGTTCAGGTTGCCTAGCAACCATGATACTAACCGCGAGAAACGTTACATACAGGCTGTGTCCCATTTCAGGGTCTGCACGCTTGAAGTACGCGCACTACGCGTACTACGTACGGTGCGTACTATAAGTACGAGAAGTGCGGAAGTGAGAGGCGTGTGAAATGGGACAAAATGCTTCGTCGCGCTGTTCAGGTTGCCTAGCAACCATGATACTAACCGCGAGACACGTTACATACAGCTTTGTTTGACAGAAATGAAGGAGAAAAATGTTTTGTTGGTCAATCATTTTTGACATCACTTTGATTAGTTGAGTATCTGAGGCTGAGACCACGGGACTGTAAAACATGATTGTTGGGCTTCATTTCTGTACTGAACAGTCATTTAAGATTAGCTAGTAAATAACAATTAGCTGATGTTGTTCATGAGACTAAAATCATCTCACTATGGTAATGTAAATATAATATGGCCAATATTATATTATTGTCAGATTATTATGATATATATACATACATATATATATATACATATATATGTGTGTGTATGTGTATATATATATATATATATATGTATATATATACATATATATACACATACACACATATATATATACACACACACGTGTATATATATATGTGTATATATATGTGTGTGTATATATATATATATATATACACACACATATATATACACACACACACACACACATATATATATATATGTGTGTGTGTGTGTGTGTGTGTGTGTATATGCTTTAAGACCAAGTTAATGCTGAAAGTACAAACATCACTAATGTCACACAACTTTGCCAACATGTGGCCAACAGTAATGTTTTAATGTTCTTCGTTATTAAACATTTGCACATGAATAAGTGACGTCATATTCAGTACTTACTTTTGACAGTTCACTCTTCGGCTGCTCCCTTCTGCCGTATTTTGCGGAAAAATTATCCACACCCACCGCCACGCTATGAATTGTGGGATATATGGGACCACGAAGCGTGCACCGGACCACACTTGATATTTGGGGAAATCGACGGCGCATTTGGAGTATGCATTTGAAGTACACTTCGAATTGGGACAGCCGTCGTCGCGTGGCGGTGACGTAATCGCACTTGAAATGCATACTTCAAGTGTACAGACCCTGAATTGGGACACAGCATGAGTCTGCCACGTGAGACGACGTTATATTTGAACCACCTTTTCACAGTCCTCAGAGCTCCTGGGGTCTCTTAGCCCATCACTGGAGCTGCACACTAAATGAAACGTTATACTAATGTATCAGTAATATATCCTGGGTAGAAGAACTATACAGATATATGAAGCAGTATGGAAAACATAAAGATAAGAAACAATCTGAAATGTTAGGTTTGAAATACAGTTTTTATAGTGCGACACGTTTCACAAACACACAACAGTTCAGCCTCTTATGTTCTCTTTGAAGTCACTGCTGAAAGTAATGAGTAATATTTGTACCTGCGAGTGTTTCCAGTAACAGACACTCTCACAGTTTGGTGTTTTTCAGTGTTACATTCATGGATTTACTCTTTCGTCACGTGACCCTCTGACCGGCTCCTTGGTGCCGCCGCCACAGACCTCAGCTGTCGTCGTCAGGACGTTCCAAAGAGAACCTTCCAGAGGGGTCTGGGATGAACCACTTCTCCCAGCGATCTAAATGCACAGCAGGGTAATTCCAGGGTTTGAACGGGCCATTCCAGTGCAGGAGGTGCGCCTCCTGGAGGAAGCTCTCTGGGTGATGGACATCCGGACTCCAGCCTGGACACACAGCGAAGCTTTTTGGAAACTGAGCTGACGCTGGCACTAATATCCCAGCTGTGTGTGAGGAGCAATCTTACCCAGGTGCCTGACGTGCCACAGAGGGTCCAGTATCGTGTATTTGTCATGAAACACGATTAGCATGGGTGGGGTTGCCACGCCCCCTGCCATGGCACTGCTGTATATGTTCTGTCTGTTGGTGAGAAGGGTTTAAAAATCAGCTTCAAGTGGCCAGTGAAAACCAAACAAAGAGATTTTTGTTATACACCAGTGAGCCTGCATCAGCAACCTCTGCAAGGCTCCGAACAAAACAGTTTACGTCACATAACCTGCTAATGGGATCAATACGCTCGTGGGGGAAAGGACTTTTTAGTGCTTAAACCTAATCAATGAACAAGTGACTGAAGACAAACAATACATGAACAAATGAAAACCACATAAACAAAGATAAAAAGATAAAACTCTAGACCAGGGGTGTCGAACTCCAGGCCTCGAGGGCCGGTGTCCTGCAGGTTTTAGATTTCACCCTGGGTCAACACACCTGAATCAAATGGTTAGTTCATTAGCAGGCATCTGGAGAACTTCAAGACATGTTGAGGAGGTAATTTAGCCATTTAAACCAGCTGTGTTGGATCAAGGACACATCTAAAACCTGCAGGACACCGGCCCTCGAGGCCTGGAGTTCGACACCTGTGCTCTAGACGATAATCACAGCTTCCTGACAAACCCCGGCTCTTCAGGAGACCGGTGTGTCACAGTAGGGGTGGGTTTTTATAATCGATTTATCGATTAAAATCGATTCTGGCTTGGATAACGTAAAATCGATTCATTAAAATCCTGAATCGATTTTTTTATATAAATGTATTTTGCCCGAAATGCCAGAATCTCTGGTGAAATCTCACAAAATTTCAACAACCACCAAACAGCTAAAACAGTAAATGAGAGCAGGAACATGGATTCTGCACAAAGACTTAAACACACAGCCCAACCGCGGATCAGAATCAGTGAGACGTCGCCTTTCTCACAGTCGGGGCTGAAAGCCGACAGCGCGCTGATTCTGATCTGTCGGCGGTCTGCGCTTTGTGTTCACGCCCTTTACACGCTGATTCTAAAGCTGTTAGTTTGATGTCTCTCCAAACAATATTGACCGAACCAGCAGCAAAAGAAGATCCAAACTACACTTCACATAAACATCGTCATGTATTCACTCTGACTTTTATTGTTTTGCTTCGACCACGATGCACAGCTCTCTCTCTCATGCTCGCTCTCTTGCGCGCGCTCTCCCCCTCTCTCTCTCTCTGTACTGTTTTCTGCATTATTCGCTTGCTTGTTACACAAGTCTACCGTTGTTTACAGCGCTGTCGGCCGACGGTTTTTTTTTTTCGTTTTATATACTTCCGAAAATAAAACCTAATTTCTGCCGTTCAATACTGAACAAATTTAAACTTTTTAAAATTCTGCAAAATGCAAAACGCTCAGCCTTGTCTCTAATAAAACCGCTGTAACTTCAGAGGTAATGTTCATGTGTTGATTAATGGTTTTCTTTCGTTTTTGATGTACTGCAGAATATTTTTATAAAATCCCAGAACAGGAAAATCACCTTCATGTTTTTCTGTGTTTTATCTTCAGCTACTTTGACACAAAGGCCTCTGCTGTGATGCTCACACCTTTGATAAAGTCTTGGTGTGTCAGCTTCCTTTTTATAGATACAAAAATATGTAAATGTACTGATCTGAATTATAATATTTCTGACTGTCAAAATTTCCCAGATTCAAATCAAAGTGAATCGAATCGAATTAAATCGAATCGAATCAATTAAATCGAATCGTGGATCGAATCGATTCGGGACCCTGTGAATCGGGATTGAATCGATTCTAGAAATCAGTGACGATACCCAGCCCTATGTCACAGCACGCATGCAAAAGGACTCTGTGCATAATTCAGACATGCCGACCGCATCTGAAAGAACTCTGTGATTGGGATGAAGTAGGAAAGACTTTTGGGAGCTGAGTAAAGTTCAGTTCCACTCAGCGTGGCCACAAGCTGCATGCTCGTTCATGCAAACAAAAAGTTATGTCTATAACTTCTGTTCCCTGAAGGAGAGGAACGAGGTACAACACATAAGTATGGGACAAATATACACGCCCCGCAGAGCAGACACCAAACCGGAATCGGACCACCACATCCTTAGTGAGCGGTACACCCAGCAGAAAGGACAGCATGAGCCACCGAAGGGGCTGTAACGTTCAACTGATAAAACCGCACAAAAGTGTGCGGTGATGCCCAACTAGCTGCTGCACAAATATCAGCTACAGGCCTCCCTTTAAAAAGAGCCCATGAGGTTGCCATCCCCCTGGTGGAATGAGCTCTCACGCCCTGGGGCAAAGCAAGACCTGTGGTGCCGTATGCCAGTGAGATAGCTTCCATAATCCAGTGGGACAGCCTCTGTTTCGACAGAGCTCTACCTCTGTTTGGATTAGCGAAGCAGACAAACAGCTGGTCACATAAACGCACATTCTGAGTGCGCTCAATGTAGGTACGGAGCACACACACTGGACAAAGAGAATGCATCCTCCTCTGCTCCTCAGGTGCAAAAGGAGGGGAGCAAAAGCTCAGCAACTCAAACTCCATTGAGTTATAAGATAAAATCGGCAGCATTTGGACGCAATACGACCTTGAGACCATCAGGAGACAACTGTGTGTAGCAGGGATGCGCAGACAGCGCATGAAGGTCACCCACTCGCTTTGCTGAAGCCAAAGCGAGAAGTAATGCAGTCTTATATGAAAGATATTTCATATCCACAGACTGAATGGGTTCAAACGGGGGGCTACAAAAGGGCCTCCAGCACCAAAGAAGAGTCCCAAGCAGGGACACTGGACTTAAGCACGGGCCTCAGCCAGCAAACTCCTTTCAGAAAACGTATGGCGTGGGGATGTGCACCTGGTGTCACCCCGTCAAAGCCAATATGACAAGCAGATATAGCTGCTAAATAAACCTTAATTGTCGAAAATGAAAGGCCCTCATCCAGCAGCTCCTGCGGGAATGTCAAAACACTGAAATGTGAGAGTGTGGCGGTCCTGGCACCATTGCTCAAAGGCTCGCCATTTGTAAGCGTACAAGCCTCTAGTAGATGAGGCCCTAGCGCTCTGAATTGTCGCTATCACACTAGGTGGCAAACCCTTAGCAGTGAAGTTTAACCTCTCAGCAGGTAAGCATGAAGGCGCCACAGAGATTTGCCCCTCGCCAAATAGATCCCAAATCTGAGCCACTATTAAAGGGTGTAACCTCCATGCTCTCACCAGAGGACCCCCCTGGAGAGAAGGTCCGGCCCCAGGTTCAGGTGGCTCGGGGCATGGGTGGCTCTTAGAGAGAGAAAATGAACACCATACCAGCAGAGAGCGAGACAGCTTCAACAGGGGAGGAGAGCGTCCTGACTAAGACATGCTGGCCCTCCAGGACTGGACGGAAATGCTTTAGAGCTAAGAACACTGCTAACAGCTCGCATCTGTGGACACCACCTTGCGAAACAACACCCTCCCAATCCGAGAGCCCTGATGCAGCAGCCCGGGCTCCCTCCAAGGACGGAGAGCTGGCAGCCTCCTCCGGAGGTGACGCGATGCAAACGGTGAGAGAGAGTCCAGCGTTGGAACGCTCTCATTCTTAACAGTCCAAGTGGCACTACGGCGATCATAGATGCATCGTGCCCAACAAACGTAATATGGTCGGGAAACGCAGCTGAAACTGAGCGAGGCAGCGATGAAACGCCGCCACTGAGTGCTCCGACAAACGTGCGCAGCTGGAAAGCGAGCATAATTCCAAACCGAGGAACGAAATCTGCTGACTCGGGATTAGCGAGCTCTTTTGAACGTTCACAGAGAACCCCAGTGTCTGAATGTGTGACAGAACCAGTGACAGCTGCGTCTCTGCCTGCTCTCTGGAGCAAGCTACGAGAGCCCAGTCGTCCAGGTAGGCTAAGATGTGGATGCCTCTCTCTCTGAGGGGCGCTAGCGCTGCCTCGGGACATTTTGCAAAGGTGCGAGGAGCGAGCGTCAGCCCGAACGGCGGCACTAGGTACAGAGGAAGTCATCTGTGGTGACTCTGACCTTAATAAGAAGCAGTGCCAGCGGGCTGTCATCAGGAACCAGCGATCCGAGCTCCGCCAGGCACATCGCCTGGTACGTCTGGAGCATGGTGACGGAGCTCATGGCGTGAGCAGTGCCGGCCTGAGCCCGATAAATCTTCTGCAGCTGCGAAGCAGAGAATCTGCAGTGCTTGGACGGCAGAGTTGCGGGGCCGCCGACACCATGGTTATGGGACGGGGCCAGATAAGCAGCCAGAGACGGCTCCATAGGGGGTGGGTTAGCTAAGTCCAATCCATGTACTGTCCATAGCCGGGCGCGGTGACACGGGTAAACAGAGGTTTGTCCCATGATGCTGTTAGCTCGCAGAGAAAGTCTGGGAACATGGGAAGGCAGTTTTTGGCTGCTGCGGGCTCCGGTGGGAAGAAAAAACCCGCGAACCGCGACGGCTTCTGAGCTGGCGGAGGAGAGGGCCAGTCCACCTGCAGCTTCTCAGCAGCACGGCGAAACAGGGAGAAAAGAGAGGTGTCATCGAGGCCGACCGGCACAGCAGCGGCGGCACATTGGGCCAACAATGAGCTCTCCTGCTCATCCTCCAACAAACCATGGATGTCCAGGCCGATGACCAGCACGTCATCGTCTTCCTGGGGAGCGCTGACGGGCTTCAGACAGCGGAACGTCCCAGCACTTTTTCCACAAACGTCACCCGTCTTTCCAGGGTCGAGCGCCGGAGCTGGCGACAAAACGCACAGGCTTCGGGCTCCGTCAACGCTCTCCTGGCATGGACGATCCCCAGGCAGACAGGGCAGGCATCGTGCTGGTCGCTGTCGTGCAAAGAGAAACCGCATCCCTGAGGACAAGGGCGAACAGAAGGTTTCTGCTTTGCTTGCTTCGGTTTGGAGTCCATTCCAAAATGCAGAGCAAAACGCTGCACAGGAAAACTTGAAATTAGCGCTCCGCGGGCAGCCTACGCACCAACTGCGCGGTGGAGACTAACACTAGGGCTGCCACGATTAGTCGACTAGTCACAATTACGTCGACTATTAAAATCGTTGACGACTGATTTAATAGTCGACGCGTCGTTTGAAGCTTTGTAAGATCACAAAAGACGCAGGAATAAGTAGTAGGATTTAAGAGTGTAATAACGGACTGAAACAGAAGATGGCAGCACTGCATGTACAAGGATGCCAGCTGCCGAAGAAGAAGCTGTGTCCCAGAATTCATAGCGCAGCCCAGCTCAGTTTCCAACAATGGCGGCAGCTAGTTAGTTTTAATATGACTCTTATTATTCTTTCTGCGTCACAAAATAAACGTTTAACATATTTTCAGGCGAGAATGTAGCTGTGTAAACCTCAAATACACCGGGACTCCCGGGAAATCGTTTTCAAACCCACCGCCGTCTTTCGCTACTCAGGTTAAACATATATAAGTCACTTAGATAACTTAAAAATGTTATTGTTTGGCTTTTTTAGTATTTTATTTGTTCCTGAGTAAATCGGTTTGGCTGAGATTAAAGTTTTAGTTTTTACACAGCTGAATAAACGTCAAGCAGACAGCTGATTATCAGAAGTGTGAGATGCTCCAGAATTTACTCCGGTGTCCTGTTACATTTTAGATAGCAAGGAGTTTATTAAACTTCACCGAAACAATCTGCAAATGTCATTAACATTTAATAAACTATCATCTTGTCTTTATTTTTAGTTAGCACATACCTGAAACACTTAAAGCTGTAAGCTAATGATAGTTATATAAGAGCAGATGCTGCTGGTGCAATAAGCTGTACGTTTTACGTCCAATGGATGATGATATGATTAGTCGACTAATCGCAAAAATAATCGGTGACTAGTCGACTATCAAAATAATCGTTTGTGGCAGCCCTACTCTGGACACTCACTGCTGTACCTCTCCCCTAACCTCTTCCATACATACGGAAAACAATTTGCCCTAGCTAACACCAGCAGGGGCAGCCCAACTCAGCAGAGGTGAAGAGCGTAAGAACTGACGACTGTGATAACAGCGGCTATATGTGCAGGCGGGGCGTGAGCGTGTCATCACGTTGTAACGTGCGGTGAAGATGAAGCCAGCCGCGGAGGTGTGCAGGTGGATAGCGAATGAGCAACAGCTTCTGACTTTCCAAAAAGTACTCATTTATTTACAATATCAAAAATAAAAGTGCTACCTCTACCACACATTACTAAAGAGCACACTAGTCCGCATACACACGGGAGCATCCATTACAGGAGGAGTGCGAAGAAGAACAAAAAAGGGGTAACACACCAGTCATGAGACAGGAGGCGCCGCCATGTGGTGATACACTGCATTACAATAGCAACTGTTACAACATGTGAATAAAGGTTTCTTCAGCCAGGACACACAATGGTGTGATATCCCGTACAGGTTTGCTGTGCATTGTCGACGTATAGACAGTACCGTATAGAGATCTAAAATATGTAGCATTTGACCTTTGACCTCTCTTTCAAGGTAAAATAAGATCAAACTTTCATAAACCAAATCTACTGTTCATATTGGTAACATTTGACACCAGTTTAAGGAGTTTACCTGAAATTCTCCTCCATCCACTTCTCCAGCTCTTTGGTGACCTTCTGCTTCTTCCACTCGTTCATATCTGCCACAAAGACTCCAGGGTTGAAAGAGCAGTCGCTGGGGTTGATGCCCAGGTCTTTCACTTCCTGTTTCCTGTAGTCCAGGAAGCCCATGTAGGTTGTCTAGGGGACGAGCTCAGAGGAGACAATACCAAATAATAATGACTGAATCCCTCCCACATGTTACTATGTCAAATAAAAGCTCTTTAATGTGAGATTTACACGAGGCATAAAAGTCTAAAATAACAGAAGCCGTAAAAATCCACCTGCATCCCGACGCTGCGCACCATCTCGTGTGTGGAGGGGAGGTCGCAGTCTGTGGCGAAAGCAGCCGCGTGTCCTGGCTTCAGCTTGATATTAAACAGATCCCTGATGTCACCTGAAACACAACCAGACTGCAGTGCTGTATCTGTTGTTTCAGATCCTAAAACTCATTTTAATAATTAACAAACAGAACCCGAGTAAAGCAAATAATGATGTATTTATTTAGAGATCTTCTGGGTGTAGTTAGTTCTCTAGGAGCCAATAAAGGGCTCCTGGGTGTCATGTCAGGGTGGACCTCTGAATTCAGCCGTTTAATAACTCTGTAACTCTGTGTGACGCTGCTCGTTAGCACAGTTGTGTCTAATGTAGAAGATTACACATGTGTAATTTATTATCAGACTGATTGTAGACATGCGTACCCTGCACGATGATGTCATCATCTAAGTATATCACCCTGGAGTGGAGGATGTCGAGCAGAGGGAGGTAAAACCGCACAAAGTTGAGCTGCAAAAACAAAGTTTTTTATTTCTTTGAGACAGAAACTCTGTGCTTGGTTCGGCTGATGGCACGGATGCAGACGCAGCACTCACGGGATGTAAGAGATCAGGTCGAGATGAATCTGGCTTCACTTTTCCAACAAGGACCATCGGGTTAAACTCCACTATCTTGTAGCGGATGCCTTTGAGTTTTGTCTTCTCTATGTACCTCCTACGTGACACAAAAGGAAGATTAGGTGAGAAATACTCACTTTGGGCAACAATACTGGGAGAAAACCACTGATCTCCACATTTGGAACAAAGTGCGGTTCATATTTTTGTAGTTCAAAGATGCACCTGGTGAGTTTGACAGCATCACGAAGAGTCACAACGTAGAAGAAAACACTGGCGTCTGTGTTGCTGATGATGCTGTTGATGGTTGCCATGGAGGCACCCATGCGCTCCTCTGATGCACAGATGACGACGGGCACGACATCATGTGCTTCTGCAGCGTGTTCCTGAGAAACCTTTTTCCTGTTCTCTGTCAGGAATCAGGAGTTTAGACTGGTTCAAGCTCAGTTTCAGTGGGATCATTTTCACTTAAAGTAACATATTTCACATTTGGAGCATTAGTGAGTATTTCTCAGATTAAGTAGTGAAGACCAACGCTGACGCACCTGAGAGTCTTGGCCGAGTGGAGGCTCGGAGCAGTGTACTGCGCAGGAGGAGGCACACCAGCAGCACCAGCAGCACCAGCAGGATCCGATTGACTGAAACGTGATCACTCAGAGTTTGAGTGCAAAACTAAAGAAGTTTGTCTCAAAGCAGATTGATGCCATAAAACAACAAAAGCTGTCTACGTTTAGAAGGAACATCATAAACCACAGACTTGTGCCTGACCTCATCTGTCAGCTTCTCCATCATCACTATGTCTCACATCCTGCTCCATCCTCACATGTCCTCCTTTGACACGCTATCACATGCTCTCTCTACATCAGCAGAGACAGAAACTCCCTCTGACCCTCTCTATTCCTCTCCATCAACTGATATCCTCATGTTGTCCAGGATCAACATTGGATCTGACCAATCACAGCGTTGTGACATCATAGCTGTCCACTCAGGGAAACAGGTCAGGATGTGGTCAGGGCTGTGTGATGTGATGGTGTTTCCATCACTACAGTGTGATTGGTCCAGGAACATCAGCACGGCGACATCAGATTGAGCCTCCACCAACACAGTCAAAGCAAAGTACAAGTAAGAATAATAAAAAATAAAAATGAGGCTCTTTACTTTGCGGCCGATGGCTGAGCCAGACAACAGTCTGCTGTTCGTTAGCTCAGGTCGGCTTAAAGAGACTGAAAGCTTTAAACCAAAGAAAGAATTTAGACTTCACAGAGACACCGGCTGCAACAATAGGCAGGTCACTGCTACCTTTATGCTAGCAATGATGATTCTCAGTCACACAGCAAAGAAAGAGAATAAATCATCCCATAAATAATTAAGTGATTATCAGCTGTTACTATAAACAGTAAAACATGTCCATTTTCAAAATGCTTTGTGTATTTCTTAGTTTCCTCCAGCTGTGAGACACACCAGAGAGGAAGGATCTGCAAACACTTACAAAGCTTACTTTGGTTTTTGTGCAGATGTAGCTAGTGCTAACTGGAGTCTGCACAGCATCCTAACTCGTTACCTAGAATTGTCCACAGATTATTGAAAGCACTTAAGGATTGCTCTCCCAGTATGAGAGAATCCAGTTACCAGTCGATTTAAGCGTTAAAGGTTTGGCTAGTAGAAGGTGGATTTCCTGAAGGCGAGTAAAGTGGAAAATTTACCTTTTCTGTAGGAAGAAAACAGCGTGAAAAAAACTGGAGTTACTGAAATTTTCACACATGCAACTTTTACTTTTTAACAACCGCATGCAGTTCAGGAATAACTCGTTACAGCCTGCTGCCATCTGCATATCCCATTCCATAGATATTTGGTGCATGTGCACGGCTGCTTCCTCTTCCTGGGGAAATATGAGGGGACCTTTACTGGCAACAGCTGCCCAGTGGATGCACAGTGGACGGGAATGCAAAGCACATGCAACACAATCTGCTAACGTTACTTCTCAGCTACAAGAACATGTCAGCTAACACTGCTGGACAACATGAATCAGTCTTTATCCATTTCATCACACTTTGGTTACACTTACTTTTTCTCAGGAGAGCCATGTTTTATATTTGCTTCCAGGGACATCTGCACACACACCAAAACAGAGAAGGAGAGAGCTATGAAGCCACTTCTGAGAAGCAAAAGATGAAATATTTTGTAATTTGGCCGGTCCCTCAGGGAGGGGAGCCCTGAAATGTGTTTTTATTTCTAAAGATGACAGCTCTCATACGTTTGCAGTGCAGGGAGTGTCAAACAACCTGCTGACTGCTGTTCAGAAGCAGCGTCTTCTACAGCTGTGAATAATCTGAGGTAGTCTGACAGAGTACAGCTTTAACCCCACGAACACAAAGCAGAGGCCGTCTGTGCAGAACAATCAGTCCTTACGTGTTCCTCTCTCAGCTGCTCGCTTTAGGGGTCATCGCAGCGCAGCATCTGATCTCGCCCTAAACATCACTCCCACTCCTGCCCGACCTCACCAGTCTTTGGCTGCTTTTTAGTCATTTTGAGGACGGTACCTGACCATACTGGAAGGGATATGTCTTTTGTTTGACCTGTCACTCAACACTTACTATTAAAGTGTAAAAAAGGCATCCTGTCATAAAAGCTTTTCCCATTTCTTTAGTTGAATCTGCAAAAAAATGCCCAAAGACATAAAGCAGTATTTTACATAAACAAGCTGATTCCCAAAGAACTGACATATGCTGTGTACACGAGGACGACAAATGAATGGCAGGCCTAAAAAACGATTTGAATCAAATGAAGAGAATGGGTAAAATCCAGCAAATGCCTGACCTGAGGGCTGGATCTGGGGCTTCGGCCGACCCATCTACCATTTGTCAAAGTCTCATCAGAAACGGCCTCAATTCAAATTGTTGTCCGTATGTATGGAAGAGGTTAGGGGAGACGTACAGCAGTGAGTGTCCAGAGTAAGGCTGCCACAAACGATTATTTTGATAGTCACTAGTCACCGATTATTTTTGTGATTAGTCGACTAATCAGATCATCATCCATTGGACATAAAACATACAGCTTATTGCACCAGCAGCATCTGCTCTTATATAACTATCATTAGCTTACAGCTTTAAGTGTTTAAGGTAAGTGCTAACTAAAAATAAAGACAAGATGATAGTTTGTTAAATTTTAATGAAATTTGCAGATTGTTTCGGTGAAGTTTAATAAACTCCTTGCTATCTAAAATATAACAGGACACCGGAGTATATTCTCGAGCATCTCACACTTCTGATAATCAGCTGTCTGCTTGACGTTTATTCAGCTGTGTAAAAACTATAACTTTAATCTCAGCCAAACCGATTTACTCAGGAACAAATAAAATACTGAAAAAAGCCAAACAATAACATTTTTAAGTTATCTAAGTGACTTATATATCATGTTTAACCTGAGTAGTGAAAGACGGCGGTGGGTTTGAAAACATTTTGCCGGGAGTCCGGTGTTCTCACGGCTCTAGTTAGCCTAGCCCCCGGCTAGCTATCGAGCTAGTGGGTAACAGACGTCTCCGAAAACGTCGGAGCGCTTTTGAAAATATGTGGTGTCTTGATAAACTGAGCAGATATTTGAGGTTTACACAGCTACATTCTCGCCTGAAAATATGTTAAATGTTTATTTTGTGACCCAGAAGGAATAATAAGAGTAATATTAAAACTAACTAGCTGCCGCCATTGTTGGAAACTGAGCTGGGCTGCGCTATGAATTCTGGGACACAGCTTCTTCTTCTTCGGGGTTTAACGGCAGCTGGCATCCTTGTACATGCAGTGCTGCCATCTTCTGTTTCAGTCCGTTATTACACTCTTAAATCCTACTACTTATTCCTGCGTCTTTTGGGATCTTACAAAGCTTCAAACGACGCGTCGACTATTAAATCAGTCGTCAACGGTTTTGATAGTCGACGTAATCGTGACTAGTCGACTAATCGTGGCAGCCCTAGTCCAGAGGCATGTGTGAAACACGGGGGAGGCTCTGTCACGGTGTGGTGTCGGGGATTGTATCAATCTGGTGGGATTAGGAATGATAACAGTGGAATCGTAAGACTAGCAGGAAGGAAGCTCGTATCTCTGAAGAGCGAGACGTAGACGATCATTCCTAAGCCGATAGGTTTGTTTCTAAGCTTGACAAAAGCTACAGTGAAAAGTAACACAAAAAGAACTTTACATGAAGCAGAGTGATGTGACCAGACACAGATTCAGTGAGACAATGGCTGACACGTGGCTGAGTCCAAAGTATTTCCTTCCTTTCTGGTGCCGGCTCCATCAGGGCATCTGTTTGCTCACCAGCCTTTCAAACCTTTATACAAATACAACAAATGCTCACACAGTGAACGGGGGGGGGGGGGGGGGGGGAATCTCCCCTTTCATGAGACAAATAAGGGATTCTTACTAACACCCCATTAATTATGCTTTAAGTTTAAAATGTAAAATCTGCCCAGAGAGGATGGCTGCTTGATTAGCTCATAATGACGCCTATTCTGCAGCCTTTCACCAGAGCTGCTGTCAGCTGAAATACAACAGGACTTGCAGTTTGTGTCCTGCATTTGTTTCTGGTTTATTTGCTGCTCTTCAGAGAATTCAGAAACATCTGGAACTGCTTAGCTTTAGCTGGGAAGAGCAGAGCTGCCCAGCAGCTGGGCTGCATTTGAACAACTCATCATTTACAGAAATTACACTTTAGTATTCTTGTATGTAATATGTCCTCTTAATGCATCTCAGTGCAGTTTCACATTGTCAGTGTCAGTTTATACCAGTGCCACAAAATAGTTTAACAAGTGAGTGATATTAGATTTAGAAAACCACGTTTTCACCATCAGCACAAAGTCCTCACGGTGTGTGAATGTGTGATGGTGCAGTGCAGAAACCATCCCTCTGAAAACAGTTTGTGTTTGTCCAAAAAGAGTCATCAATGTAGAGAAGTAACCGATCCCACTGAAACAGACGCTTTCACCGAGCGCTGAGAGCTGAAGTTAAAAGCTTCGATGGAAATCTTTAAGCAGAGCACGTTAGTGTAAAATGACAAAAAGTTCTATTGTTTACTTAAACCCTTACACATTACAACAGCATGCAACCATAACAGACATAAAACTGTAGAACAAAAAAGAAGAAAAAAAGCTCTTCTAGATGGCAAAGCATGAAGGTGTGTCAGTGCTGCTTTGATACGACAGCCATCATTTGTACAAAGTCAAATGTCTGAAACACACTCACCAGCAAGAACAGCGTGGAGGTTACAGCTAGTCCCATTCGTGGAGCTGATGGTCCGTGTCCTCTGAGGACGGAGACTCTCCCCCCACCTTTTCCTCCAGATGTGACTCATCTTGTTGGTCTTCTTCTTGTTATCCAGATGCTGGATTATCTCGTTTAAAAGACCAGTGACGGCAATATCTGATCCACTTTTGGTATTTTGTGAGAGAGAAAAAGAAAGTCTGTGATAATTACCCTCATGAGATGTGTTAACATTATGCCAGTAATCATTTATTAACCTAAATTTTCTTTATTATTTAACTACATTAAAGACAATTTTGTATTTAATGTAAAGAGCAAAGTGATTTGCAACGTGAACTCTCTAAAGTTTAGAGAGCCAAATCTCGTTGCTACAACAACTACATCTCCCACAATCCACATGGCCACGCCCTCCTATAAGGGCAACGATGTTCTTTCTTTCCTAATCCAAGTGACGGCATTCTAACCTTGTTTTGACTGTTGTATAAAAGGTTTCTCATCAAATTGTAGCAATATGTACACACTGTATAATTCAGGTCATTTTAATCTAAAATTGCAAAAAAAAAAATCGATTAGTGCTCATAATAATATTTAGAATTTTGATCAAGATATAAGTACGTAAAAAACCAAACACTTGCGTGCTTTATGTTGGTTTCAGAGGTACAGGGTTAGGTCATGGTTGGCCACGTGATTTTAAGCAGCTCAACCAGGAATCGCGCTGGTAAACAGGCCAGCGTGTGTTCTTCAACACTTCAGAGTAACTGTTCTTATTTTGGCCCGTAGGCCAGTTTCTGCTCCAGCATTTAACTTCCACCCAGCATGGATGAAAACACTTTGAAGCTGCTAGTGAAGCTCACTCAGGACGGACAGTTAGCCGCGCTGGAGAAACACGTAACATTAGGCGGCGCGACTGCGGCGCAAACTGTCAGTGGCAAACACTTCGGCAAGTCGGGAGACACCTTGCTGCACTACGCCGCAAGGCATGGACACCTGGACATTGTAAAGTACCTGATAAAGAGGGTTGGCTTGGATGTAGAGGTGTACAACAACGACTACAAGAGGCCGCTACACGAAGCTGCCTCCATGAGCCACAAGGACTGTGTTAGCTACCTGCTCCAAGAAGGCGCCAAAGTGGACAGTCTGAAGAAGGCTGACTGGTGAGAAAGAACCTGTTAACGTGTTACTACATTACTGTAACCCTACTCTAAAGGGAAGGAAGAAGAAGTCAGCGCCATCTTTCCCGGGTTTACTTTAAAGCTGCCTTCGCTGTGGGAGGAGTTACCGCCCTTCGATAGCTCAGTTGGTAGAGCGGAGGACTGTAGAGGCTGAATGCTGATATCCTTAGGTCGCTGGTTCGAATCCGGCTCGAAGGAGTGATATTTTTTAACTCGACAGAGCAGTACAATTATAAACAAATGGCGTAATATTAGCTAAATATACCTGAAGGAGCTGCTTTACTTGTCTTTAATATACTTCAATAAGTTTGTGTTTCTAGTTGGAAATCGAAGGGGCTAAAAATAGCTGACAATACAATACGTTATTACAAATTAAATGTACATTATTTCAAATTCAGACTTTACAGTCCAGCCCTGTTAAACACTGACTGTTCTACAGTGGTGCTCAGACTGTATCTGTGTGCTCCTCTGGGGTGTATTCAGTAGGGTCGTTTAAAGTTAAGAAAAAGAAATTGTAATATTATTTTATTCATAAGCTACTCTTAAAATGTGAAGATATTACATGTTGTATAATATGTTCCATGATTGTAGCGCAGGAAACAAATAAAAACAGGTCAGTAGGACAGCATCAGCACATTTGTTATCTTTCCAACTTCACTCCATATTTCCCCTGGTTATCCACGCCCCCTAGTGGCTCTATTAGTAAGTACGGGACAGATCTTCTACATAGAGTGTATGAATAGATCCACCAATTGCAGTAAGTTTGTTTGTCAGAGGAGATTTGTGTCTCTGTCTCAGGACTCCGCTGATGATGGCGTGCACTCGGAGGAACCTGGACGTGATCCAGGAGCTGCTTTTCCACGGTGCCGACCCCGCACTGAGAAACAAGGACGGCTGGAACTGCTTCCACATCGCCTGCAGAGAGGGAGACCCTGTGGTCATACAGCACCTGCTCCTTGTTGCACCAGACGTCTGGAGGACGGAGAGCAGGACACGCAGGACGCCACTACACACCGCAGGTGTCTGTACTTACAGTATGTGGAGATGTGACGTGAGGGGAAATCATATAACTTACACTTTCTCTGTTCATCCAGCAATGCATGGATGTGAGGAGGTGGTTAAGGTCTTGCTGGACAGGTATGTTGAAATTTTACATGGAGACTAATTCTGCTGCATATTTAATGCCAAATCCAGTCAACTCTGGATGTTGTCTGACTTTGGTTGTCAGCAGTTCTTACATATAACGCCCATATCAACTCAAAATGCCCTAAAATGACAAATTCACAGTATAAAAATGTATTTAAATGTGACGCAGAAGTCAAAGGATAGATAGATCTTATAAAATTTAAGTTGTTTTTTATGACAGTGAAATTTTCTGCACTCTTAAATTTATGCGACTTCTTTTGGCACAAATGCAGCTCCACCTGCTTGATGCTAATTCGCAGCTCACAGATAACTTTGTCTGACTGATCCTTACATTTACTGGTGTTTTTCCAGATGTGACTACACGCCTGACAGCACTGACAGCTGTGGAGTCACGCCTTTCATGGACGCCATCAGGAATGGACACATCTCTGTGGCCAGGCTTCTTTTAGACGAGCACCAGGTGGAGCAAAGCAGTCCCCTGCAGTAATGTTTCTGCACTGACGTAGTTATATGTAGTGTCTCCACCTGACCTGTGTGTGTGTGTGTGTGTGCGCGCCACAGGCATCTGCAGCAGCTGCTGACATACTCGGGGCTCAGCCAGTGCACCAGGTAGCCGTCACAGGCCAGGATGAGGCTCTGCGGTTTCTGGTGAAGGACTTGAATGTCGAGGTGAACCAGAGGGCGACCAGCATCCAGCTCACCGCCCTGCATTACGCTGCCAAGGTCAGATTTCCCTCTGTTTTCGTTTCGGAATGGTTGGGAAAGATAAATAAATAAACGGGCAGCCTAGGAATGTAAGGAAAGGGACCAAGATGGGAAGACATTTCAGGTATTTTGCTGTGTTGTTGTGTGGAGTGGTTAATATTTACTAACAGCAGAGCCTCGTCATGGCTCAGCAGGTGGAGTGGAGGATGTAGAGGCGTGACGCTGAAATTCATGGGTTGCTGGTTTGAAGGAGGAATAGTTTCATCCTTAAGGAATATTACATTTATCTTTCCAAACCTTTGTGTCAAACATGTGGCCCGAGAGCCGGAATCGGCCCGGCAAACACTCTAATCCGGCCCACTGCACAGCTTTGGAAAAAGTGCAGAAGTGTTTTTACTGTATTTTCATTAGTTTTACAGCTTTTGAACTGATAAAGATCCATCCCCACGCCTGACGTTCATGCTATACAAATTAAATAACGTTTTTCCACTGTGTGGGAAAACTGTGGAAAAACGCAGTCAGTTCAAACTTTTACAAAAGGACATTTTCTGTGAACTGGCAAAAATGTCATATTTTATAATTACAGGACAGTCTTCACAATGAACTAGCAGCACTTTTTCTGAAGTTTGACCCCTTTATGGCGTAGTTTCACTGATCCAGTCCAGATGAGCTGGCTAAACAACAACAACAGCTGGTTATAAGCTAATGTTAGACATGTCTAAAACATCCCACTTTCTCTCTGATAAACAGTTTGATTACATTTACACATTGTATGAGAGTTTATTTGCTAAGTGTCCAACAATGGTTGATTCACTGATATTTAATGTTAGCTAACAGCAGCTAACAGCAGCTAAAGCAGCTAACAGCAGCTAACAGCAGCTAAAGCAGTGCTTACTGATAGAAAAGTTGAGGACATCAGTATCATTGTAAACGAGAGCACTGACATAGATATTGAGAGTGGAGGTAAGTAGTGGACTGACAGCGTCTCTTCACTACAGTCAAACTGTGGCTTGTTTGTCCTACAGTGGCCATCATATCTGGATTTATGCACATGGATTTGGAGGGATAAGAAAATAAAACATGTCTGTAACATTGGTATATCACACCAGTTTGTGTTTTCTTTTTGCACGTGGTTCTCAAACTTTTTTTGCTTGCCCCTCTTTGTTTTACAAGAAAAATGTTTGCACATATTTGGCGATGCTTCATCTCCTGCTTTGCGTTTGTGTGGGAGCCCCGTCACAAACCTGCCCGTTATGCTAGCAGTGTCCATACCCCCCCCATGGCTGTGCTCTTCATTACAAGAATTACTGGAGGCTGTCTTATGTCGTCTGTGATTGTAGCCATGAAGAGTGAATGAACAGTTTTCTCAGACTGCTGATACAAGACTCACATACCAAACATAACGAGAATAAAAGCAAAAGCACGGGCTACAGATCCTTCTCCGAGTCACACTCTTGCATCTCTTTCAGGAGGGCCACACGTCCACTATAAACACACTGGTGGAGCTGGGAGCGGATCCTCATGCCCGGGACAAAAAGGGGAGGACTGGTAGGATGACCTTCTCAGTGCCTTTATGTAAAGTTATTTTCTCTGACCATGCAGCTTAATCAGAGATAATTATTATCTGTGATTATTTAACAAACAACGACGTCCATGAACTGTCCAGTGTGCCGTGTGCTCTGCAGCTGAAAACATAATACGGATCATGTGACGAGGGGAAATAACACGTGATCTTTTCTGGCTTCACGCACACTAACAGTCAGGATACTTGGTACACAGTGATGGACGTCAGCTGGTTACGTGAACACTGTGTTTATCAGTCTGGTGATGAGTGACGTTTTCATGGAGGCGATGTTTGCAGCATATGACAGAGACAGGTCCACAGGCAGCAGAGCAACTGGTTTTAAATGAAAATAATAGAAACATATAAACAGTTTAAACACAATACAAGCTGAAAGCAGCAGTGTGAGTGTGTGAGCTTTGACATGTCGCTCCACTTAAACTTTGCCTGTTTGATGTCACGAGGAATAAAGGCTCAGAGTTGCAGCTCTGTCATTAAGACAGAAATGAATGTTTAGATTAATGCTTTGTTTTTTTGAGTAATTTTATTTCACGATTCTTATCGATGCTCATCAGAGAAGACTTTAAGAAACCTTAGACCTTCCTACTGTCCATGCACGGAGTTCTGTGGGAGCTTCCAGGAACGATGGTGCTATATTCCAGAGAACTGATTGGTCAGTAGGCGGTAATCTCGTACCTACTGATTCCTTATCTCATACACATCTTGCACTGGAGCAGGTTATAGGGATGCAGCATCATTTTCCACGCCATGCACCGCTGCAGCAAGTGAACCAACATAAAAAATCCACCATTTTTAGTTTACAGGCTTCATTAACCTTTGGTTGGACTCTTTGAAATAACGTGAAAGCTGCACAGTTAATATTGTGACGGCTTTACTTCTGCTTTTGTCACTAACATCAAACAAAGAAAGATCTGTTCTGTGTTTTGCATACACCTGTGCATGTCCCTCGTTTGCATTCATTCAGTCTGAAAACCTGCAGAGACTCATCAGCGCAGTGCTCCATAGTGACCTGTAACATCTTCAGCGTTATAGAAACAGCACCAAGCTTCTGAAATGGGAGAGTCGTCTGTTGGCTCATAAAACTCATTTACAGGAAATATGTCGGCACAGTGAATGAAACAGGAACAGAGTTAGTTTGTCTTTTCATTGTCATAATATCACCACCAAACTCAGTTATTACAGGAAGCAGTTTTTTACTGCTGTTTCTCTTCTCCCAGCTCTTCACATGGCGAGCATTGGGCAGCACGCCGACGCAGCCAGGACGCTCCTGCAGCTCGGCCTCAAAGATTCTGAGGATGCGTCCGGCACAACCGCCAGGCAGCTGGCCAGGAAACCCCACGTAGTGCAAGTGTTTGAACGTGACCTGTAATCAATCCTTGAGACATTGAGTTCTTAATTTATTGAAATAAAGAAAAGCTGAAGCTTAATAGTGTGATTCAAGTTATTTTGCACAGATTGTGTGGATTACAATAAAAACTGTCACCCTTGTGTTTGCTAAAAGACGTAGGTTTAGACACGATCATGCTAACAGTAATCTCACTTTACCTGATAAACTCTGCATCCTGCCAGGACAGTTCCTGGGAACGCTGACACAACACAAAAAATGCAGCTTTCATCGTCGGCCACTACATTTGACACTGTTTGACAATCTGCTTGGCTGCCTGTTGTTTCTACTTAAAAATATGTTGGTCTGGGTGACTATCTATATGAGCTCAAAGCAGCCCACACACCGATGTAGGACTTGGGACTTTTCTGTTTGCCAAACAGGTGTGTCATGCATATATGTTGTTGCAGCAGTTGAGCATGTTGCCCACGCTATGCTCAACAGGCAAAGTTGCAATTCACTAAAAAGTTCTGTAAATTTTTGCGACTGTGATGGAAACCATGACAAAGAAAATGAAGCCACAGCCTTTGTTTGCTGTAGTTTTTTTGTTCAGTTTCACACAAGCGAATGAAATGACACAGTACGTGTGTCAAATGTCTGTAATGATTGGCAATCAATTGCTATAATTGACACGTAAGGCATAAAACCAATGGATGCACTCCTGCTAGAACCCTATGATTACAAGACAAAACAACAGCTACTGTTAACTACTGGTGTAGAAACATGGACTATAATAAAGCCTAACTCAGTGGGCCAGAAATACATATGTTTTCCTTATTGTACTTTATGCTTAATGAGTGAATCACATTTAAATATATTTGGCCGTATTGCGTTAAAACAGTTTATGAGACTGTTATTTAGCTGTGGATATGTCACACTACCTTCCGGCACTGGTAAGGTTTCCCACATCAACACAGTGTTTGGTCCGTATCTACTCTGTCGGGTTCTGGTCACCCTACCTGATCCCTGCCGGCTGTAATGCACAGGTGCAACACTGTGCTTTGTGAAGCAGTGCGTCCACACCATTGGCCCATACAGGTACCCGGTACGACGCTTCTTCACGCCTCTTCCTGCAGTGACTGACAGGCTGAGAAGCCCCGCCCCGAAGGCGCCTGACGCTGAGCCGCAGCCCCTTCTCACTTGTAGCCCCGCAGATCTCCATTTTCTTCTTTCCTCATATTCCGGAGCGGAAGAGCAAAGACTTTTGGAAAAAATGGATGAAGAATACGACGTTATCGTTCTGGGCACCGGGCTTACGGTGAGCGAGAAAAACATACAACGCGTGGGCGTGATTTGCAACCTGTTAACATCGCGGTTAACGCTGGAGAAGACGGGGCCTAATCAGCAGGGTTAATGCTAAGTAGCTAGCTTAGCCGCTAACCGAGCGTGAGCGTTTACGTGTTCAGCAATGGAAACTAAATGAAGGCGCTAACCCCAACTACTAGCTCTATGCTATCGGCAGCTGCTTTCAGTGTCTGAAAAAGATTAACGATAGCAACTGTTAACTCGCTCGAGATAAGTTGAAACGCTCAAACTGTTTTGTATCCTTAATAGGTATTGTAGTACCGCTTGAGTTTAATTAGCGTAGTTCATTGTCTGGATATGCAGAAACTGAGCGCCAATTAAGGCAGCTTTTCTCAGTCAAGATAAGATTAGACTACGGATGAGTAGTCTGTTAACGTTAGCTGACCTACATTAAGCTATTTTATTAGCCTGCTAACGACGGAGTGCAGTCCTGTGGTAGCGGTGTCATCGAATGTATTCTTGGGGTCGGAACTGTCCCCACCGCCGCTCGCCTGCTGAAGGCAGTTCTACGGCTGTAGCTATGTTGAGCTCGTTGAAGTGTCCTTTCAGCGCTGTTCTGTGCGGCAGTACAACTAAACTACAAACTGAACAGCACTATGAAGAAATCTCAGCAAGTTCTCGTGTTTAATAAAACGAGGAGCTATTTGGCACAGAGGCGCATTGGGACACGTTAATGTAACTGCAGTCGCAAACTTCACCAGCAGGTTGAAGTTATATATCCTGTCCGACTTTCAGTTCACTTTTACACCCGCCGCCCCCCAAAAACTAACGTACCGAGTGGAGTGTGTGGGATTGGGGATGTGTAGGCTTTGTTTCAACGGACTCTCTTTGCTGGTCGTACTTTTAAATAAAACGATTCCCTCGGACAGACTTCCTGACTTTGTTGTTTAAACATGTCGATAAACCAGTGGTTAGTTTGGGGCTTAATCACAAGCCAACTTGCTGCTTGTACCATTGTCGTCACCACCTTGTTGAGTCGCTGTACAGTGACGTGTTTTGACAGCAAGCATCGAGTTGCTTCAGCCCAGGACTTCATGCTGGGCAGCAGAGCAGGCGCACAGCGGGTTAACTTTGAGGACTGATACTGGGTGTGGTTCCAACAAGGCTGAGGAACTGAAAGTACACTGCCAGAAGTCTGCCAGCCAGTTTAGTTAGAGCTGGTGGCCAACCACTCAGAACCACTGCAGACTTAAAGACTGAGGTGGCATAGTGTAGTTTCACACGGAAGTAGTTCAGTCTGCAAATAAATGACTTCACTTCTGTATTCTGCCACCTTCCCCTTCTCCTTTTCTGCTACAACACAGACAAAGGTGTTGCTATGTTTACTAGCTGAGCAGGTTATGCAGGAATCTGTGCAAGCCCCGCCTCCAGGAAACTTCATCTGACTTTGTTTCCTGTCTCTGGGGCAGATGCTTAACTAGAAAGGGATAGCTGTGTTGTACATGGCAACAATTAGTCTTAAAACGTTTGTAAGTGCACGGTAACAGCTGTCACTGTGAAGTGCACTCTGTGCTCTAGGTCTTAAATGGAAATTGTTAGGCAGGCCTTCTTGAATTTTGGGAGGTTTATTATGCGGGGGGCGGGGGGACGAGGTTCCCCATCTGTCCACTACTGACGACACATTAGAGGAGTGGCTTGGCACAAGATGCCAAACTCTAAGTGTGGCCCGGTTCTCATTATGATGCTGGTAGTTGGAGTGAGCAGCTTTTAGACTCCAGCCAGGAGATGTGAGTAGGGCAGCATTTAGTTATTGAGACGTATAAAGAGATTGTTGTGACAGCTCTACAAGTTGATTGGCCCAATTAAGCCAGTGACAGTGTTTCTATCAATGGATGAATTGATGCTCACCAATTTGTGGGTTTTCTTACAGTTTATAGTTTGACATTAAAACCCTTCATCAAACCAGCCGTCCTGATAGTTTAAACATAAGAGTGTTATCATCTGAGATGGTGATAAAGGATGGAGAATCTAGACTACGGATGACTAAAAGGTGTTTTGTTGAAAAGACTGAGGCATAATAATGATATTTGTTATTTAAATGTTATTTAAAAGCACCCAAGGACACTTAACAATGGAGTAAAACACATAGTAGAACAATGACAACCACGAACAGTAAAAGCAAAAAGCACAAGATAAAATAAACAATTAGTTTACAGTGAATATGCAGATTTGAACAGATGGGCATAAAAAGTTAGGCATGTTTGCCTTCGATTCACTCGAGCTGTCCCTGGCTGCTCTCTGGCTCAGTGGGTGGGGCTCAGGCATCTCCTCCTCACAAAGCAAACCATGTGTTACCTGAGGCTAAAATGTGTGCGTGTTTTTATTTCTTTTTCGTCCCAATGAGTGAATAACTGAAGAAGAACGAATACAAGTGACTTGGTAGCAAAGATGCTCTTCACATCTCAGGTGTAGAAACATTTCAGGTGGGAGCTGAAGAAGAGATGGGAAATCCCATTAACTGCACAGTAACCTCATACTGGAAGGAAGTGTGTTACAAACTCAATGACACTATTCATCTTTTTCAGTTACGTGACCAGTGCAGAGCCCAGAGGACAAAACCAACAGTTAAAACTAGGGTTGGGCGACATATCGAGTATACTCGATGTAACTGTCAAGTATAAATTGGCATGGCAATATTAACCCCCCCGTGGCCCACTGCACTCTGTGTTTATATACCACCAGATAGGGAAAAATATGGTGGGAGCTTCAGACGAGCGAGGGAATGAGACTCGCTGCCGTTTGGATTTCACGAGGAGGATGCAGAACACAGTGCGGTCAAAACATGCCGTAAAACTATTGCTGCTAAAGGTAGCAGTACTACGAAGTTATTCCACCAGCTTAAAAGTCATCTGCTGCAAAATGAAGACCGTTTTAAACTTGAGGCATGTCAGCGTCTCCCCACACACCAAAGAACACGTTAAATAAACCAGCTGTGACTGCTCTTAGTCAATCGTTTCTATAGTTACTATCTAGACTTTTGTTTCTGTAATTTGAGGTCAGCAAAATGTTTTTATTCCCATTGTCAGGTAAAGCATTTCTCCATTTTAAATAACCCACTATTAACTATCTGAGTTGATGTGTAGGAGGGATCTGCAGTGTTTGCAGAAGTGCTTTACTTTGAAAGATTGATACTTAAAGTGCAGTAAAAGTACTCGGTCACAATAATGACTACAGGTAACTTTAGTGCAGAGGCATGATGGAACACAAGACTCCACTTATGAAAAGTAGCGTAGAAGTTAAAATAAGAGAGTTTGAAGCACTGCTGATAATCTTAATGAGTTATGGAATTGATACAAGATACTCGGGCTGAAATGTTCGGGCTAAGACGCTCAAGAAGAAGATGAAATTCAGGCTCGGAAAAGAGGAGGGATTCTCTTCTGCGAGGAGTACACTGCTGCAGGCGAGACAAAATTACTGAATACAAAACCAGGAAACTGACTCAACAAAAAAGGAAGCAACGAAGGGACTTACTGAGAGGCACCAGTTAGTTTGTGGCTAAACAAACTTAAAGCAGAGATGACTTGATGGGTTAAAGAAAAGCCTTAAACATAATCCAGAGTCAAGGCTCTGCTAAAAGTCTGATGTAAAAACCAAAGGCGGTACACTCTGCATGTGCTGCTGTAAAATGCTGTCATAAAGGAGAGATCCTGTGGATGTGGCACTTTCCTTTCTCATTTTATAAGCCCGTCACATGTTTGCATGTAGACCTTTCATCTGCCCATGGCTGTGCTGGAGTGCAGTTTATTACTGTAGAGTATAGCTTTATTTTTGTCTTAATCTGCATTTGTAGGTGATCAGATTGGTTTTAAATTCTGATAGTAAAAATGCCTGAAACAAATCTTCAAACTGTCTTGTTTTATCCAGCTGGCAGGCTCATTAACGGTCACATGACATGAAGAAAAGCACAGAAATCAGTCGTATATCCACAACTGACACCAACTTTGTACATTTGTAGATCTTCAGTTAACTTCTTTACATTATTAGTAAATTAAAAGTCAGGTTATATTTGAGACATGTGACTATGATGTTTGAGAAAGCCATCCAGATGGAGTCTTTGTTGCCCCCGACTACCCCATCCCTTCTCATATTTGTGGGTTTCGTGTGTTAAATATTGAGCTGGGACTTTGTCACTGCTTGTGTTGTTTTGTGTTGGTGTAATGTTTTGCCTGACAGTACAGTGAACTGGTACGATTTCCCCTCTGTCAGCATGAATCCTGCCGCTGACAGTCCTCCGGGCCTCTCTCAAAGTCGCGGTTTTTATAGGCAGCAGCAGGTTGGCGTCAGTCACGTCTCCTGAGAGGAGTGGCTGTGCCACATTACAGCAACTCTGGCCCACATATTTTATTTTATTTATTTGGTGTGTCTGCGTGAGGCATTGAGCGGTCGTCACGATCCAGTTCACTGGAGCAAATGAAACTTTCTTTGGACAAACGTGGACAGTGTTGCAGAAATGATGCAGAGATGAGTGAGTTAGTAGCAGGGCGTTTATAGTTTTGCATGTGTTAAATTTTCATTTTGTTCATCCAGTTTTTGTATCTTTTTTTTTTTTTAATTAAAGCGCAACATTGTTTCCATTTTTCTTCTTAGATTGTAGTTTTTATATTATTTCAGTTTATTTGTATTTTTAACTGTTTTTTTTTTTTTTTTACAGCTAGTTTTTGTGCAGTGGATATTTTCATGGGAAAGGTGGTTTACCAGTAAGCTGTAGTATTGTGTGTACTGGCACAGGTGCAAGTTGACAGTAAGTGTTAGGTGGCATCAGTCAGTGCTGCCTTAGTTTGGTTGTTATGTAAGAAACATTCTCCTGAGCCTTTCATTCAGTAGAACAACTTGCTTTAGAGTAAAATCCACAGTCACATGATGCTCACACTGGTGGCTAACTTCTCCAAGCCCTCAGCTCTAATCTTATTGAGTTTGGGTGGGAATTCCACTGTGGCGATTCTTATCATGTCCAACCCTCTGAAGGCCAGTGGAAGCAGCACTCATCCTCTCAGCTCTGCAGAAACATGTCAGACATGCGTGCTATACTGTTCGGTCAAAGTGGGTCTTGTGGCAAATTGAAAGTCATGGAAACAGTAACATGTGGACATTGTAAAGTACAAATGGCCGAATCACGTAGTGAATTACCGTGACAGAAACACTGCTTTTGTTTTGTGTAAAATAGAAAAAGCTGCAGTTTAACCGTACGAGTGTGATGTAGACGACCTACTGAGTCACTTCACACTTTACAGACTGTTGCTAAAAGTATCGAGACCGACAGGAAGTGATGGGAGGCAAAACTGACACGCAGAAGGTTAGCTGCAGAATCAGGGAGGTTACACTTGCGTGGTATGTGTTACCGTCAGGATGAAGGCGTAAATCTATTGTTGTCTGACAAAAGTTCATTTCCTGAATAGGCTGCAGTTTTAAAAAACAGATTTGTTGGTGTAACTGTTAGAGGTGGGAATCACCACACATCCCACGATACGATATTATTGCAATTTTTTAAAATATTTTGCGATATTCAGATTCTGTACATAAAGGTAAACTTTATCAATATTCATTTTCTCTAATATCAAAGTCTCACACTCAGTCTTTCTCTCATTTCAGTTTGATTGTTGACAAACTGAACGGTTTGTATTACAGTCTAGTCCAACTTAACTGAATCAACCATCTGGTACAATTATAGCTATTCTGAACTATGCAGTTTATGAAAACTATGCAGCCCCTTCAGCAACTGAAGAATTTGAAAGTAAATGTAAACAAAATATAATTTTACATTAAATAAAAAAGTTTTAAACTTAATTAAAATAAAACATGTCTTAAATTAAAATAAGTAAACTGTCATGTTTATTGCTGCCAAAAACAAGTTAAACACATTTGGACAGTGAAGGAATGTCAGGATTCTTGCTCAGAAAAAGGATCAACATGCTCTGAAGTCAGAGCACAAAAACCTTTTTGTAACAAAATATCGATTTCTGCTGTCCCTGTACCGATACATTATTAGCAAACAAAATATCACCATGCTACACAGTATCCATTTTTTCCCCACCCCTACTAACTGTATAGATCTTAGTGTTTCTGCATGTGCATAAACATAACAGCACGTGCTGGACTGCAGTAATCGAGTTCTGAACCACCAGTGAAGTGATGTTTCACTGCAGCTGCATGCAGTTGAGCTGACCCTGGTAAATACAGCTATTCCTGTTGAGTAAATCATTTTTATTATTAGTGTTTTTGTCATTATTATCATATCCTATAACTCGTGTGTGAGGAAAGCACTCTGAAGAGCTCTGTGGTTGATTTGAGTCTAACTTCTATACTTGCCTCTCCCAACAGGAATGTATTTTATCAGGCATTATGTCAGTGAATGGAAAAAAGGTTCTGCACATGGATCGCAACTCCTACTACGGAGGTGATAGCGCCTCCATCACACCTCTTGAAGACGTAAGTTGACCTCTGGTTGTTTCATCACAGTGATGTGGAGTTAGGATGAATGTTTGTATTTTAAGGCTGGTAATGGCTTCTTTTAACATAGATGCATTTTGTTCTTAAACACCACACGTTCCTCTTCCATCCAGCAGAGGTGGTGATGATAGAATTAGCATATTTCACTTTGTGAAAGTAGGAAATTAAGATGCTTCTGTGAAAGTGGAAGCTGTTGCCTGTGGGTCAGATGTTATGTGTCTCACTACAGCTCTACAAGCGCTTCAACCTTCCTGGAAGCCCTCCTGAGTCAATGGGAAAAGGCCGGGATTGGAACGTGGACCTTGTCCCTAAATTCCTCATGGCCAACGGTATAGTTTCCCTGATCTTTGGTAGACAAGAAACGATATAATATAAAAATGGGCAACGATTAAAAGGATCCTTAGAAGTGATAACGATGAACGTTTCCTTTGTTGCAGGTCAGCTGGTCCGCATGCTGCTGATCACACAGGTGACTCGCTACCTGGATTTCAAAGTGGTTGAAGGCAGTTTTGTGTACAAGAAGCCCAAAATCCATAAAGTTCCCTCTACGGAGACGGAGGCCCTGGCATCCAGTGAGTCTAGTTAAATACTGAACAGTTTAGTGGAAGGTTGTTTTGGTGCTCTCGTTATGGATCTCCTCCTTTTCTAAACTCGTTCTCACTCAAAGGTCTGATGGGGCTGTTTGAGAAGCGGCGCTTCAGAAAGTTCCTGGTCTTTGTTGCCAACTTTGATGAGAATGACCCCAAGACTATGGAGGGTGTCGACCCAAAGAAGACGACGATGAGGGAAATATACAAGAAGTTTGACCTGGGCCAGGAAGTCATGGACTTCACCGGCCACTCCCTTGCCCTCTACCGTACAGATGAGTTAGTAGCCTTCTTTTGTCTTAACAGTGTCTGTAATTGGACATGATTATGATGGCCTCTGCTGTGAAACGCTGCAGCTTGTAGCATTTAGATTGTTCTAATTGTTCTGCCCTTAGTTACCTGGATCAACCCTGCATGGAAGCAGTCAACAGGATAAAGCTTTACAGTGAGTCTCTGGCCCGATATGGCAAGAGCCCATATCTGTACCCGCTGTACGGCCTGGGAGAACTGCCACAAGGCTTTGCCAGGTAGGGGACACTTTCCATCGTTAGACACGTGTGATGAATATTTTGTTTGTACCAAAAATAATCATCGTAAAGATGTTAACTGTGGTTTAGGGTCAGATGTTCTGCTTCGTAGTCTGATTGTCCCCTATCTACCCGAACAAAGTTGTCACACTGTTTTTAGGTTTTGGTTTCATTTACCTTCCTACAGTGAGTTCAGAAAATTTAATAAGCTACAGTATAGGTTACTCCCTTAGTCACAGGGGGGTTGGCACTAGGGCTGCCACAAACGATTATTTTGATAGTCGATTAGTCACCGATTATTTCTGCGATTAGCCGACTAATCAGATCATCATCCATTGAACGTAAAACTATAGATTATTGCACCAGCAGCATCTGCTCTTATATAACTATCATTAGCTTACAGCTTGAAGTGTTTAAGGTATGTGCTAACTAAAAATAAAGACAAGATGATAGTTTATTAATTTTTAATGAAATCTGCAGATTGTTTCGGTGAAGTTTAATAAACTCCTTGCTATCTAAAATATAACAGGACACCGGAGTATATTCTGGAGCATCTCACACTTCTTATAATCAGCTGTCTGCTTAACGTTTATTCAGCTGTGTAAAAACTATAACTTTAATCTCAGCCAAACCGATTTACTCAGGAACAAATAAAATACTGAAAAAAGCCAAACAATAACATTTTCAAGTTATCTAAGTGACTTATATATCATGTTTAACCTGAGTAGCAAAAGACGGCGGTGGGTTTGACAACGATTTGCCGGGAGTCCGGTGTTCTCACGGCTCTAGTGAGCCTAGCCCCCGGCTAGCTATCGAGCTAGTGGGTAACAGACGTCTCCGAAAACGTCGGAGCGCTTTTGAAAATATGTGGTGTCTTGATAAACTGAGCAGATATTTGAGGTTTACACAGCTACATTCTCGCCTGAAAATATGTTAAACGTTTATTTTGTGACCCAGAAAGAATAATAAGAGTAATATTAAAGCTAACTAGCTGCCACCATTGTTGGAAACTGAGCTGGGCTGCGCTATGAATTCTGGGACACAGCTTCTTCTTCTTCGGGGTTTAACGGCAGCTGGCATCCTTGTACATGCAGTGCTGCCATCTTCTGTTTCAGTCCGTTATTACACTCTTAAATCCTACTACTTATTCCTGCGTCTTTTGGGATCTTACAAAGCTTCAAACGACGCGTCGACTATTAAATCAGTCGTCGACGATTTTGATAGTCGACTAATCGTGGCAGCCCTAGTTGGCACAGCAGGTGGCACCACGTTTTCAATCTGGCAGTTTGGCAAACCATTAGATCCTAGTTCACCAGTCCTAGACTTAAACAGAGCACTTGTTTTTACTCTAACCTTTCTCATCTTTACGGTGAGGTCATTGTAATATACGCAGCCTTTCTCTTTGCAGCAGTTATTGTATGCACACAGCCCGGTCACATACTTCCAGTGTGTGAATGTGTGGATGACTGGATGTGTAAAGTGCTTTGAGGTCCTTAGGGACTAGTAAAGCGCTTTACAAATACAGGCCATTTACCATTTGTAAGATGCTTCAGAATATATTGCGATGACTAATAATCCACGTGGAACTTGATATGTTGGACTTTTTGTTTGAGGACGTTTTCTTTAACTGGACTTTGTTACATTTTGAGGTCGGGTGTGGTTTTGACTCTTGAATTGTGACTCAATTTCCAGGCTTAGCGCCATCTACGGTGGGACGTACATGCTGAACAAGCCAATAGAAGAGATTGTGATGGAGAATGGGAAGGTGGTGGGAGTCAAGTCTGAGGGGGAGGTGAGTAACGCCGGTCCCAGTAGTGCTGAAGGCACTGCCAGACTGGTTCCTCCTTTTATTATCTTCACCTATCCTTAAGAGTAGAAAAGCGCTGTATTAGAACCAGCATCTGCAAAGACTGATGTCTCAGGGCGATCGTGGCTCAACAGCTGGCAGTTCGTCTTGTAATTGGAAGGTTGCTGGTTCGAGCCCCGGCTTGGACAGTCTCGGTCGTTGTGTCCTTGGGCAAGACACTTCACCCGTTGCCTACTGGTGGTGGTCAGAGGGCCCGGTGGCGCCAGTGTCCGGCAGCCTCGCCTCTGTCAGTGCGCCCCAGGGTGGCTGTGCTACAATGTAGCTGCCATCACCAGTGTGTGACTGGGTGGATGACTGGCCTAGTAAAGCGCTTTACACATACAGGCCATTTACCATGTTTTGCTCTGATGGAGAATCGCAGTGACAGTGATTGGTGGCCAGCTGAACTATGTAATGACGTTTTACCATCTTAACGTCCCTGCAGTGTCTCTTTGGTGTTGTTCACTACTTTAACTTTTTGAACATGTTTGCAAATCACAGATTGCAAGGTGCAAGCAGCTGATCTGCGACCCCAGCTACATTATGGATCGTGTCACCAAAGTGGGTCAGGTGATCAGAGCCATCTGCATCATGAGTCATCCTATACCCAACACTGGCGACGTAAACTCGTGCCAGATCATCATCCCGCAGAATCAGGTCAACAGGAAACACGGTGAGCAGTCAGCGTTCTCGAGATGCACATCATGTTTTAGTTAAGGCTCAGATCTGATGCAGGGTTTAAAATGTCCAACATCAAAACGTTGAGCACTGGCACTAAATGACAACATTGACACTAACTTGAGTTTTTCTTTTGCAGACATCTATGTTTGTATGATCTCCTTTGCACACAATGTGGCTGCGCAGGGTAAATACATCGCCATCGTTAGCACCACAGTGGAGACGGGCGAGCCAGAGAAGGAGATCAAGCCAGCCCTGGACTTACTGGAGCCCATCGAGCAGAAGTTTGTCAGCATTAGCGACCAGTATGCACCCACTGACATTGGGACTGAAAGTCAGGTATGAAGATGAAATATTGTTCATACTGTTACACAGTTTGTGTTCTTGACAGTGGCATCTTCAACGTGACACGGTGACCTGCCAGAAACACTTCTGTTGAGTTTGTTTCCTTTTTCCAGTGTTTTGTGCTTTCACACCATTTTTCTATGTGCTGGTGTTTTCTTCAGTTCCACTTGACCTCCGACCTCCCAGTATTGCTGCTGTTGCCAAATACCCACAGAGGAAAAACATGTCATTTCAGGATTTTTCATGCACGTGTCCGTATCCCTCATCTTCATCTGTATTTCCCATCAAGTTATCAATCTCTGAACTTGTGGAGATGTTGTTTTTGTGTGAATGTTTTAACCTCTCAGTGCTAACACAGTGGGAGCTGATGTCACAGTTAAACCTGACTAGAAGTATTAAAAAATGGCGTCTTTTAGTTTTATAGAATTTGCAGCACTGAAGTCAGATCCAGACTGGGCTGAAGTCTGTTTCTGTCAGTTTCCAGCTTGATCTGGCATATTTAACATGGCTAAAGTCAGCGATGTAGCTAACGAAGCACACAGCGTTGGTGTCTTATAGATGGATTTAGTGACTAACACACGTGCTCTCTTACAGGCCGTATTTATCACATGATAAAGGCAGACTTGGGCTACGTCCACACGTACACGGGTATTTTTGAAGACGGAGATTTTCCGTTTTCGTTTTAAAAAATAATCCCGTCCACACGTAAAGGCAGAAATGAAGGAAAATGCTGCTAGGAACACGCCAAAGCAGCAGGTGGCGCTATATTCCTAACCGTGTAGAAATGTTGGCCAATCAGAAGTCTAGAAGCCTCGGTGGGAAAAAGTAAACAAAGCTGGGGCACAGAAGCAGAACCGAGTCGTATGTGGAGGGACAGTAACTGTGTGTGTATATGTGAGCATTTAAACACTGCAGAGACAATTAACAGTAACAGTGTTGTAGAAATTCATTTCACCGAAACAATAAGGTGGTGCACAGTGTGACGTCAAAAAATGTGCACACCTTTGACGCTGCGTTTTCTCCGTTTTTCTCGTCCACACGTAAATGCAAAAACTGAGTTTTAGAAAATATCCACCCTGGCCGGAGTTTTTAGAAATCTCCGTTTTCAGTGACCGAAAACGCCGTTTACGTGTGGACGAAAGGTGCAAACACATAGAAAAATCTGCGTTTTCAAAAATAGTACGTGTGGACGTAGCCTTGGTTTAATCTCTGTGCAGTTGAGCTGATTCGTCAGAGTGCACATCTTCAACAACTGCATGTTCTCCTTCTGTCGTTAGCTTTAGCTTATAAATCTAAAGCTAAAAACCAGTCAGCAGATGCTGTTATTAAATGTCCTGGACATGACTGCAAAGTTCTGTGTGCACTGCAGTTTCTTTGCTTTAATGCTGGGTTTTTACACAAAATGTGCTCGATCAGCTCCGCCCACAAAGGTTTACAAAGCCATTGAAAGCTCCTCTGTGACCACAGAAGTAAAAGGAGGATACTTTTGTAACTAATGATTTATGTAGTTGACATGAAAGAACACACTGCGTGCTCCTCCTGCCACCTGGTGAACAGTTACAGTTGAACATTGATTGGACTTTCTTTCAGTTCTTGGAGACTTTGCTCTGTTTTTGCTTCTACTTTGTATGGATGATTGTTTTGGTTATTTCACGATGTTTGCTCTGTGACATTAAGGCACACTTGGACTTGTGTTTCCCTCTAGATCTTCATCTCTCGGTCCTACGATGCAACGACTCACTTTGAGACCACCTGTGATGACATCAAGGACATCTACAAGAGGATGACAGGCTCAGAGTTTGACTTTGCTGAGATGGAGCGCAAGAAGAAAGACACCTTTGGTGACGATGATTCGTAGAGGCAGCCAGTCCTGCAACACTCTGATAATCAAAGACAACGGAAATCTTATAAAAAATAGAAAACTTACACAAAAAAGTAAAGACCAGTGGGCTGACTGATTACTCGAGTACACAGTTTGCCCACTGAAGAAGTTGATGATGCATAGAGAGGCGGTATAGTTTTGTTGGATAGGGTTCAGGGAGAGCGCTATGCTTCTTCACATCATTCAGGTGGGTGTTGCACTAAATACTGGTTATATCTAATAGACAGTTAATACCCTACATTTTTCTAATTCATCATGCTAAGACGATGCGTAGTCCAAAGATGCCAAATGAAACGATTCATAATCAATAGTATCTGGAAAAGATGTACACTATATACTCGGCTGATATTTTGTATATGCAGGTATTCTTTTCGTGTCAGGTTCTGTGAGTTGTGGCTTGGCATCGTGTGTCTGTATTCAGTTGTGGTGTGTTGAGCTGAGTGTTCCTCACAGGATGTGGCAGTTCCTGCACGTTCAGGCCCGTAACAGCAGAGCGCCGTGCGAGGCAGCACCTCAGCATCCACATCATATGGTCCGGTTTTGTAAAAGTGCTTTAGTGGTGTATGGGCTAGGTCTCTTTTCTTTGTTTGATCCCCTGATTGTGCAACCAGACAGCATACAGTAAGTGATGTCACAGGCACGACTGTAGCTCAACATAAACCTCCTGAACCGGTTTCAACACTTTGAGTTACTATAATGCATCTGAGAAAAATGTATTAGTTCCTGTATTACCCCAAATAATCAAAGACCCGAGCATTAACAGCAGATTGATGACATGTGTAATTGCTTAAGAAGGACCAAATGTGTACTGCAGCAGTATTGAACTGATGGGAGCCTTGTGATATCTGGTTTTGAACAACTGTTGTTAAAAAAGGAAGAAAAAAACTATCTTGGGGCTCAAATGATTTCTGTACTGCAAAGTAAAAAAAGAAAAACTTTGTCAAAATCCAAAGCTGTGTGAGATTTATTTATTTTAGTAGTTTCAAGTATGCAGCTGGCTTTGTAATGTCTGCTTCTACACATCCTTACCCTGGCAACATTTGGTAGTGCATCATAATGGATGAAAGCTGAAACTTGTAATACTGGGTCATCAGGTAAAAACACATTTTATGGACCTAACGCACAAACACAAGCTGGTGATTCGTGCCAAGCTGAAGAAAATAAAACACGAGCTTCTTGGACACACAGCAAGTCTGTTTTCTTATGAAGGCATCTGTGGACAAACGTGGTGAGCAGAAGGAAAGCTGAAGCTGTCCGAGCACCCCTATAGCCTCGAACCACCCACCGCACAGTCGTCACACCTCGTTGGTATCACTGTAAACGAGCCTTTCATACCTTTGTGGCGAGATTAAGGCACGGCGGGACCACGGAGTATCATTCAGAGCCATCTTTTATTTACATCTCACCACAACACACACCTGAGCCCCCGTGTTTTAACCTGGCGGGCGTGATTACGGATGTCGTGCAGGTGCGTCCGCCCTGCACGCCACCGCAGACCACGCCCCACCACAACCTTAAAGGTAGGTAGTTTGATTACTGACTCGCTTTAAGAAGAAAGATTGTTCCAGGTGACCAAACTAGGAAATGGATTTCGACACTTCCGCGTTCGCTTTATGAGCTCGGCAGAATCCTCAGTTCGTCTTCAGATCGCTACTACAATTCCCACAATGCCGCGGTTCGACTCTGTAGAGCACCGTGTGTGGTAGTGATGGGATTTCCGGCTCTTTTTAGAGATCCGGCTCTTTCGGCTCGGCTCACTAAAAAGAGCCGGCTCTTTCGGCTCCGAACCGGCTCTTCAGGTTGTTTTGTTGCTTTAATTATTTAATCATTAACAATAATATAAAATTATGCAGAAAAGGAATTATTAATGTAAAAAAGTGGTTTTATTTATATATGTTTATATATGGCCCCTAGAGACAAAGCACGTACAAACTCTAAAGCATATACAAACTCCAAAACACATTTCTAGTGTTAACTGAACTTCCAAAACAGAGCTACCCAGATCACTTAAATTACACAATTGAAAGCATGTGCGTATTGTTTGTGTATTTATAGACAAGCACTCATATTTATTCAAATAATTAAAAAAAAAATTCATTTACCTGTTATTACCACACACCAAATCCGGTTCTTGATACTTCCTGGCTTGTGTAGCAACTAGGTAACAAACGCTCAACACTGCGCCCTAGCATCCTAGAGCACTTCTGTTGTCTTTTGTACGTGATTCTGAGTTTGTACGTGTTTTGGAGTTTGTGCCTGCTTCTGAGTTTTTACGTGTTTTGGAGTTTGTACGTGTTTTGGAGTTTTTACGTGTTTTGGAGTTTGTACGTGTTTTGGAGTTTGTACGTGTTTTGGAGTTTTTACGTGTTTTGGAGTTTTTACGTGTTTTGGAGTTTGTACATGTTTTGGAGTTTGTACTCCTTTGTCTCTAAGGGCCACCATAAATATACTTTATTTATTCACTCCACATAAAATGTAATAAATAAATCATACAATACAAAGAACAACTATTTACATTTTAAACTTTTAACTATTTAAATTTTCTGCTTTTTCCTTTTAAACAAATTTAACGTGAAACAACACAAAACACTGCAAACCACAACACAATTAAATATAAATTAAAATATTAAAACAAAAAGAAGATGCACATTCTCTGTCATATGGGCCTGCATGATTTCTGAATCCTTTATCATCTGCAACTGAAAATAGTGGATGATTACTATACCTTTCTAATGTGACGTTGTTGTCCCTCGCTCTCTTTCTCTCTGGCTCTGTTCTTGTGCTACTGCGAGTGTAACTAACGCCCCTCCCCCCTCTGCCCAGCGCAAAGTACAGGCCGCGCGTGCGGAGTTTAGCGGAAAAAAGGGCGAGAGAGAGGGTGAGAGAAAGAAAAAAAAAAACCTCACGGCTCCCAATAAGGAGCCGGCTCGCGTCGTTCACTTCAAAGAGCCGGCTCTAAGAGCCATTTCGTTCGCGAACGACCCATCACTAGTGTGTGGTAACCTGTAATCATGGAGGTGACAGCAGCCCGCCGCTCGTTTCTGTGCGACATCGGTAAGCATCGTCAGCAGTTAACGGTTTACACCTCAGCTCACGGCTGACGTCTGATTATAAAGCCGTGTGTTCGCTGCCAAAAGCGGGTTTTAACCGGGAAATGTAGGCGGAGAATAACAGAGTCCCGTCAGTGTCGAGAAAGTTCAGCTACACAGACCAAGTCATTTGGTAGCTAACTGGCTTACAGCTAGATAACATGCTCGGAGTTCCTCTGTAACTGAAGAGCAAATGCGACATTTACAAGACTAATGGACGTTTGTACTAAACATGATGAATGAGGCAAAAAGACTTAGTTATTTCTGTAATAGTCTAAATATTGCCCTTGTTCATATATTAGTAATGGACACTTTGCCATGACGTTGATGGATATTGACTTATTCCACCCAGTACTGCTGCCATGTTTACTGGGTTTACACATAATGGAGCTGGTTAATGGAAGCTGTTTCAGCCATCTCTTTGCTGTTGTGTTAATGTGAGTGTGTGTGTGTGTGTGTGTGTGTGTGTGTGTGTGTGTGTGTGTGAGGCTTCTGGGCAGACCGCACTGCTCTGCACGAAGCAGCATCCCACGGCAGGACTTTGCAGTTGAAGCAGCTGATAGAAAACGGAGCGTCTGTCAACATGGTGACTGTGGATAACATCACTCCTCTACATGAAGCCTGCATCCAGGCTCATCCAAGCTGTGCTCGCCTGCTGCTGGAGGCAGGAGCCCAGGTGAGGCACGGCTTCATCTACAAGCCGGTGCAGAGTCTGGGAGTCGCGCACCTTAACACAGCGGGTACAAAGTGATGCTCTCTGGTGCAGAATCCCTCTGTGACAGCCTCACAAACGATGTTTGTTGTTCAGGTCTTAACATGGACCTACAATTCTGTAGATTACCTAAAGAATAGCTAGATAATGTTCTTCTGTTTGTTCCAGGTGGACGTACGCACCATCCACGGTAGCACGCCTCTTTGTAATGCTTGTGCTGCTGGCAGCCTGGACTGTGTCGAGCTGTTGTTGGACTATGGAGCCAAGGTGAACCCGTCCCTCACAGCTCTCACTGCCTCACCGCTCCACGAGGCCTGCATACAAGGTAAACCTTCAGCAGGAACAACACGCTGTCGTGCTATCACATGTCTCCCTATAAACAACGCTCCACATTCCTCTCAGGTAACCCCCAAGTTGTGAGACTGCTGATAGCCAGCGGTGCCAAGCTGGAGGCATTTGACGTCCACTTTGGGCCTCCCCTTCACATAGCATGTGCTAAAGAACATCTGAATTGTGTCAAGGAGCTGCTAACTGCAGGTGTGTTAACGGTGCAATGTATGGTTGTTTTATTTTGAAAGTTCAGTTGGTGATAGCCAATCTCCTACAGAGAGTGCTGCAGCCAATCAAAGCTGTCAGAGGGCGAGGGGCGGGGTTTATTCTGGATCACAGGGCTGAGACAGACAGCTGTTCACTCATACTAACAGCTGTACCATCTAACCTGTGCATGTCTTTGGACTAAGACCTTTACATGATTGTGAATCATGCAGGTGCTAATGTGAATTCAGTGAAGTTCCACGAGATAGCGTTGCATCACGCAGCTCGCGTCGGTATGGTGGAAATGATTGAGCTGCTGGTGGAGTTTGGGGCCAATGTGTACGCCAGCGACAACCTGGGAAGAAAGCCTGTAGACTACACGACACCTGCATCTCCCTCGTACACCTGCCTCAGGTTTTATGAAAGTAAGGTTCTGCGTTGTGTCTGAGTTACAGCAAAAAAGTTCAAGTTCTTACGCTCTTGCTCTTTTTTTGCTTTTGAGGCCTGATCGTCTTGTTAAAACATTTGTTGTTGACAGGTAATCCTTTGAGCCTGCAGCAGCTTTGCAGGATTGCTGTGAGGAGGATGCTGGGTACCAGAGCATCAGAGGTCCTGAGCCAGCTGAATATATCCCACCGCATCAACAGCTACCTCCAGTACTGTGATCGTCCCATATCCCTACAGACTTACACATGAACATTTAGTAGACAAGGTTTAAAATGTCCCCTGAAAAATGTTTGCTATTCAGATGAAACACATGTAACCAGGATGAACATCTCTGTACGGAGTCAACACTGTATGTCAAATTAAACCAGTTCACTCCTGAATGAGAACAAGTATAATCTATATAAAGCTCTGTTTCAGCACTCTGACACATTTATAACACATAAAGGAAATTGTCTTATCGGCTCAGCTGTGATGGCCAGGGGTCTGTCAGCTCTCTCCACTCCACATTACGCGACGCTGGCCAGACTACCAAAGTTATTTTACCCTGCTGGGATAATAAGCTGGCCAAAGGAGGAGATAGACGTCAGTGACCTCAAGACGAGGAAGCTCCTGACCATGCATGGAGGGTCAAGTCCAGAACCCTGACTGGCTGTGTGCTAAGCAGAAGGAAGGAGGCCGGGGACTGGTGAGCGTCAGCACCACAGTCCAGGATGAGACAACGAACATCCACGGATACATCAGGAAGATGCCTGTAACCAACTGCATGCTCAGTGAATACCTCAGAAACCTGAGGAAGAGGAGGCACCATCATGGAAGGACAGGCCCCTGCATCTCCAGATAGAGGAAGTGGCTGACATCCAGAAGTCCTACCAGTGGCTGGATACAGCTCGACTGAAGACAGCACAGAGGTGCTGATCATGGCAGCACAGGAACAAGCTCTGAGGCTGGGGTCTGTCACACCAGGTAAGACCCCAGGCTGTGTAAAGATGCCCCTGAGACGATCGATGAATGGCTGTCCTGTTTGGGCGTTGGTCACCAGGAGATGCTACAGTTGTTTTGTGCACTGTGATGGATTTAGAGTAAAGAACAGTGTGTGACTGGTGCACAGTGGTGCTCGTGATCAGAATTAGATTACATCAAGGGTAGCTGATGACACTTAGATTAATTCACTGAATTCATGCCAACTTTATACCATCTGGTATGAAAAGAGCATAAACGGTGTGCTGTCAGTGTGGGGAATGGAAATCAGCCAAGCAAGCGTGTCAAATAAAACTGTTGAATTCAGTGAAACCTCAGAGCAGCTGATCAAAGCCTGTTCACAGAAAATCTACAGGAGCTCTCAACAGAAGATATTGTGAGTGTGAAATCTTCCTGACCTGCAGGGCAGCTCCTCTGTGGATCCAACACGAGCTGCTGTGGGTTAAATACACCAGATTGCAGCTTTGATCGTGACCAGGCGTTATATAGCAGGATATTATTTAACCTGAGTTAGAATAAATATTAGTTGCACTCTCCACGCGTGAAACGGTTTTGTTTGGGGTAAAAACTACAAAGTCCAACATGCCCGCGGAGGTCGGGTTTTGTCACGTGACTCCTGCCGCGCGTAGAGCGCGAGGACGCGACTGTTTACAAACAGCCGTAACCGCGTTTCATGTGAGCCCAGCTCGTTCTGCGGGATGGACACGGAGAAGTCTCGGCCCTATTTCTTTGGCGACATCGGTGAGTACGAGAGCAGACAACAACGAGACGGTCGTTAACCGAGTTTGGCAGCCGGCTACCGTAGTCCTTGTTCTGTAGCTAGCAGGTAATGACAGCTGTCATGTCATTACACAGAATTTATTCACCTGGAAAACGTGACGATGACGTGAGAGACGCCTTCGCTGCTGCCCACATGGGCCTGCGCGGGCCTGCACGTGCACACACCGAGCAGTGGCACGCGGTAAAAAATGAAAACAATCTTCCTTATTGAACTCGCGCACTGAGCCGTGAACCACAAACTCGATCACAACCACTGATCAAAGACCATTGATCGCTGATCAGTGGTCAGTCTGGACAATTAGCACATTGTAGGTCAGCGGTGCCGGTTTGAGTCACCGTGTAAATGCCCCGTTTAAGGTCGGGGACACCTGCAGTCAGCTGGGACTGAAGACGTCACTGGATGATGACGAAACGTTTCTCGCTACGTCCAGATGAACAGAATCAACCTTTTTTTCTTACCTGGAGGATTAAGCACGCATCGAGTCATTTGACTTTGTCTCTGTAGAGGATGTGATATTAAACGAACTATGCAAAGATGCAAGAAGCTTTATGGCAGCGCGGTCTGAGATGAACATCCTTTGGCATGTTTTAATTCATGTCCACTTTTAGATTTGACTGGGCAGCTCGTACTGACAGAAGGTCACTGGCACACAGTATGTGTGTATGTGAAATGATTATGGATTGTGGGAGGAAGTCCATGCACCCCCACAAAGAGCAAATAAACCTGGTACAAAGGGTGCCAGGAAACTCAAACCTGGCCTTTTGGAGTGTGATGACGTTCTAATCACTGTACCACTCTGTCACCACACAGGCCCCCTTTAATGGGCGGCTGGACTTGGCCCCAGGTGTGGATGCAAGCTAAGTAAACACAGGAAAAGGTTAATGCGAAGTACACGGCGTGAATGCTGATTGGCCCGAAGAAGGCCAAGAGAAAGATGATTGGACTAGAATAGTGATGTCACAAACAGCTTGAGAGCGTGGGAAAGTGGAAGTGATGTGAAGTTTAGATTTAGCCGGCAACACCTGGGAGCAGACGGATGCGAGCTTCCTTATTGGACCTACATGTCCGCTTCATTTAACACTGACAAAGACACAGGCTCACACTGGTTTACAGCAGCTGGGAACGATGGATAGGAAGACACTCCCAGTAGGGATCAGTACCTCAAATCTGATATTTTTCCAGTAGAAACTGTTGAAATCAAAGTATTTTGGAAGCTGTGGAGGTGAATGAGTGGGAGGTTTTTAAATGACAGAAGAGATTAAGCAACTTTCACAGCATGTTGATATTTATGTAAACAGTCCTTCAAGATTCCTAAGGACACTCAGGTTTGCCTTTTTCCATCGCCTCTGCGTTCAGCCCCGGGTCTGCGGGTGTACAGGTGTCCACAGGTGTACAGGTGTCCACAGGTAACATGCAGACTGAGAAACCTCAGCAGAACAGCTGCTATAAATGAGACGGTGGAAATGTGATGAGGTTTCAGCTCTTATCGGACGTGCTCCTCTGCAGGCTGCTGGGCGGAGCGAACAGAGGTGCACAAGGCAGCGTCGCTCGGCCAGGCCTCCCAGCTGGAGGAGCTCATTCAGGGCGGAGCCTCGGTCAACATGGTGGCCGTGGATTCCATCACAGCGCTGCACGAGGCGTGCCTCCACGGACAGGCCAAGTGTGTGCAGCTGCTGCTCGAGGCTGGAGCTCAGGTGAGTCACAGACACAGAAATGTGATCCACAGTCTGTCAAACTGTAGATCGAACAGGTAGAAATGGCGTGATGAGAAACGCTCTGCTCCCCATGACGCTGTCAGGTGGATGCAAGGAACGTGGACGGGAGCACCCCGCTGTGTGATGCCTGTTCAGCTGGGAGTTTGGAGTGTGTGAGGCTTTTGCTGCAGTACGGAGCCAAGGCGAACCCTGCCCTCACCTCCCGCACAGCCTCCCCCCTGCACGAGGCCTGCATGGGAGGTGAGAGTGTCACGCGTTGTGCTTTCGTCTGTGTTTTTGGAAGATAAAAGTTAATTTGATATATGTTTGTATTTCAGGAAACTCTGAGTGTGTGAAGCTGCTGATCTCCATGGGAGCTCGTCTCGAGGCGTATGACCTTTACTACGGCACGCCGCTGCACGTGGCCTGTGCTAATGAGCACACGGCCTGTGTTAGAGAGCTGCTCAATGCAGGTGAGGGTCTGCACAGCAGGATGCATCAAACACAATGTCAGCTACCTTACAGTCAGCGTGCTAACTGCAGACCAGCAGCTCGCTGTCTAAGGAGCAGAGTTGCATGCTGCAGAAAGAGCAAAAAGCACCCCCGTCAGTACGTTTGCCCCCCTGAGAAACTGAGCTTTGTGTTGAGGCGCAGCACGAACCGCCGCGGTGCAACGATGTGTGTTAAATAACCACAGCGACGTCTTCCTTCAGGCTTCAATGTTTCTGTTCTGCGTAGGCGCTAAAGTGAACGCCGCCAGGCTGCACGAGACTCCGCTGCACCACGCCGCTAAAAGCATGCGGGTGGAGACGATCGAGATGCTGGTGGAGTTTGGAGCCAACATCTACGCTCGAGATCAGCACGAGAGGAGACCCGTGGACTACACCACGCCGGGCTCTCCCTCTGCAGCCTGCCTACAGTCTTATGAGAGTAAGTTTAATGAGTGTGCAGCACCAGCAGGAGGCACGAGAGGATCACTTTCACTTCCACGAAGCGCCAGAAAGACGACACCTGCACCATAATATTCTGATGCACAGATCTCAGCTGTCTTTCACTTCTCCAGCTTTACTCTGACAGTGAATCAGTGTTCTAGAGGCTGACACGTCATTTTGTTCTTGTGAAAAATGTCATATTTTCATTTGCATGTGTTATGAACAGAGATTTGACATGTTTTCCCCGTGTTCAGCCTCTCCTCTGAGTCTGCAGCAGCTCAGCAGGTTGGCGGTGAGGAGGAAGCTCGGCACCAGGGCTCTAAATGTCATAGGCCAGCTGGAGGTCCCTAAACTCATCATCAGCTACCTCTGCTATCAGTGAGCGCCACCTGCAGGAGGAGCCGAGCGGTGCTCAAAGGACTGGAAACTGCACAGCTCTGGAGCTGCTGCCTGATTCACTTAGTTTAAGAACCCTGCCATGCAAACACTGCAGCAGCTATTGCACTCAGCGCCTTCAGGCTGTGTGATCGCATTAGTGCTGCTGTAAGATGAGATGTTTTTAACTTTTTAAAGAGCAGAGTAACACTGATTTCACTTGGCTTGCTCTCTAACGCACACACACACACACACACACGTTCTTTGTTTCTGTCTCGTTTGCAAAGCTAGCTTAAAGGCTAACGTGTGTTGAACAGTGTTGGTCAAGTTACTTGAAAAAAGTAATCAGTAACTAATTACTGATTACTTCCCCAAAAAAGTAATCCAGTTACTTTACTGATTACTTATTTTCAAAAGTAATTAATTACTTAGTTACTTTTTAAAAACACGATTTACAACCTGAATAGGTGATAAAGTGATAGATCTTTCAGCCCAATTCTACTTTTTCTGCATAATCATCATACAAAATGTAATCAAATGGAAAAGTCTCTTTTTAAAACTTGTTTTATTAGTTTTAATCTTTTAACTTTATGCATCAAGCAAACATTTAATTATCTGCAACATTCTCTGACTGGAAGAAATTAGTTTAACAGTTAAACCTATTTTCTGCAATTTTGTGTTTACACTCAGTCTTTCAAATAGATGCAAGTAAAACACAGCAGAAATAAATAATAAACAAATAAATAAAGTCAAAGACTAGCGGTCCTGTTGCTCTATTTTCACCTGTAAAGCAGGAGTGGGGTAGGCGGAGGGTTACCCTGGTGCAGGTGTGCAGCGGTCCGTGGAAGAATCCGCGAGTTTCTCTGTGAGTTTCCCATTACGTCGTAGCTACTCGGTGCTTGCTCGGAAGTTTAGGGGTTTTTTCGCTGTAAAAAGAAGTTTTCTTCCCACGCACAACGGACACTAATGTTTTTGTCACTTTTTATGGAATCAAACTCAAAGTAAGGTCAGTACTTCCACGCTTTAAACGCTGCACGCTCATACTCTCTCTGCACTCGATATATGATCCATTGTTGATCTGCACACAGCTGTTGTCACGAACGTCGCACTCGCTTACGTCACTGTCATGAGACATTCTCGCAAAAAACTCACTGTTTTAGTAACGCAGTAACGCAGCGTTCCTACGGGAAAGTAACGGTAATCTAATCTAATGACCTTTTTTGCAATAGTAATCCCTTACTTTACTCGTTACTTGAAAAAGTAATCGGATTACAGTAACGCGTTACTTCCCATCTCTGGTGTTGAACGTGGACAAAATATGTGGATGTTGACTCTGATGTTGTGACATCACCACCTGTTAACAGGAAGTGTTTAAATGCACAGTGTCTGTGCTGTAAATGCCTTTAATGCTGTTGAAAACACACGATACACATTTAATGTTTCGTTTCTATGCTGGTCGATAGTTTGTGAGTCTGAGAGGAAGAGCAGGGAAACACTGCTGCACTGCACATCTTTGGGTATGAGCTCGAGTCGGGAGGAAACGACAGTGACGTTAGTCCTGCAGCTACTTTAAAATAAGCTCAGCTCTTCACTCTCTGCATGTGATACGTTTAGTCGGCTCGCAGGGACAGCAGGGACAGCGAGTGGAAACATAAGCAGCACTGACAGACTCGTCTCCTCTACAGTAGCTTCTGTTATCAGAGACGGCGGCTCTCACACCTTCTCTTTGACTCTGTTAGTTAGATGATGTGTGACTTGTTTGCTAATCTAAATCTCAGCTTCATAAACAGTCTGTCCACCACCAGAGCAGAGTGTGCTTCTGATCCATGACTGTGTGAGGCTGTTTATTGTTAACTGGAAACGAAGCTGAGGAAGACGAGATGTTGCTTTTGGAAGCAGAGGCGTCGTCAGCAGCGAATGGTTTCTGGACCAAACGCTGGATTTGCTGGGACAGCGCAGCCTCAAAGTATGAAATGATGAAGTGGGGCATGGCGTGCAAATACCTTCAAGTCTGCTGTCAGAGCTGCAGTGAGAAACTCTGCAGATGCTCCCTGTTGGTGCAGTTCCAGGAGACGCTGATCCTGGTCACTTATTTATAGCCTTGTGACATTTATTCCATTAAATCTGCTTCACAGGTGGCGCACTGAGCCCTGTCAGCTCTTAATATTTTTAACAGGAGGCACAGGCAGCTGGTATGAATTCCTTAAAGTTCTTTATATTGTTTCTTTTCCCTGTCTGGCAGTTACTAACTGATTTATCTTTGGAAAGGGAGTCAGGCCTCTTTATCACACTCCTCTCTTTATCAGTGTTACTGGATCATGTGTCTGTAAATACCTGCAGCACATTCTTTATAGAACAAACCAGCACCTGACCTGTTTTAAAGCATCGCCCATTTTTATTCATTTTAATGTATTTTTCCCAAATTGACCCACATTTGTCTTAATGATCAGCCAAACGTCTCAGGAAACAGGAAACACTTCTGGGTCGCTGTGTGTGAGATGGATCATAGCTGTCCACAGCAGTGAAACTGCAGAGACGGTTTCTGATGAAGCAGTCGTTGTTTTTAACACCACTGCTGATCTCAGAAAGACATACTCACAAATCACAACTTTCACTGACTCGTGCTCAGGTTACATCACCTGCACAGAGAGTGGACGCACATCTGTGAACTGCTGCAGAAGTGCTATACAGCTGGGTTCTGTTGAATGACCACCGGGTGGTGCTGAGTGTCACACTCTTTGTTCCCGTCCACACTGAGACGCCGTTTTCGCTCAAGGAAAACGCAGCATTTTGAAAACGGTGCTTTGCGTCGCAGTGTGGACAGCGAAAACGTAGACTTTCCAAAACAATGACGCATTTTAACTCTGTGAAAACGCTGGTGTGGACGCAGAGCGTTGTCAAACCTATCTGGGCTAATGTGGGCGTGGCCTTAGTACAAACTTTCATGTGTGGGTTCGGGGACGTCTCAGTTTCACAGGCAGGTACACTCCTCTCGTCACATTCACCAGCAAACGGCGTCTTTGTGACTGCGTAACAATGGTGGCTCCGTCCTTTATAGTTTCCATACTTGCAACTATTCCATGTGAAAAGAACAGCAGCAGCAGGTCGCTCTGCAAACTCCTGTTTACCAGGGAAATGTGGATCCCACACCCAGCTGCCGAGTAGTCGCTAGTGTGAAATTGGCTGCAAAGATAGTTAGCTAGCTAGATAGATAGTTAGCTAGCTAGATAGATAGTTAGCTAGCTAGATAGATAGTTAGCTAGCTAGATAGATAGTTAGCTAGCTAGATAGATAGTTAGCTAGCTAGCTATCTTTGCAGCCAATTTCACACTAGCGACTACTCGATAGATAGATAGTTAGCTAACTATCGAGCTAGATAGTTAGCAAATGTTGGTATTTTCATCCAAACTGCAAGGAAGTTCTTGGTGGAGCCTCCATCACAAACCCAACAACCACCCGTGAGCTGGTTGGAGAATCTTTTATTGAGGAGAAAACAACCAGACGGTTTCACACTGAGGTTTATGTTGAGTGTAAGAAGCAACTCGACCACATACATTAGATTGGCTCCTGTAAAGCCTCCTTTCACTAACATTAAGAATTTATTAGACACATGTTATCGCCTGAGAGTGAACCACGAGAACTCTCCTCCTTTCGTCCTCTCACATCTGATGGTATGAAGGATAAACTCTGTGCACGTGCGGCCTGCTGACATCACCCTTCAGTGTTTCAACTTCTCCTCGCCGCTATCTTCAGCTGCCAGCAGGCACAGTTACCTCTCCTAGCTTTAAAGAGCACGGGGCGTCTGTCAGCGCTTGTGGAGATCAGCACCTGCTGTGTTGACTGCTGGTCTGACAGAGCTTCAGCAAGAATTCAGAACCAACATTTCATAGTTCATGCTTCATCCAAATCTCTCAGTTCACTCCCTCGTTTGGCTCTCACCCCAAACGTGAGCGGGCTTCACGATGCTGGCCTGTTGTCAAGCTGTAAAAAGTTAATCACAATCTAGATTCCTACAAACTTACCATGTCAGGCTGTTACTCATGTGAAAGAAATGCAGCCGGGGTCGTTGTAATGTTAGCCTGTAAATGGTTTGGAAGCACAGCTCTCACGGAGCGCTGCCTTCAACAACAAATCAAATCCTCTGCTTGAGGCTGAAAATAACTGCTATGAGATGTTTGGTTTCAAAGCCTTGGGCTGAAGACACGAGGGCAGCGTCCAGCTATTGAAGATAAGAAGCGTCTCTCAGTCATAACAGAGCTTTGAATCAAAGCTTCCTGTAGACAGTATTTCTTTTCTGCTGATTGAACAGATGCAGCTCTCTCTCATGTTTGGAGCACTCATTAAAATCCTGATCAATAACACACAGAGGTGGGACCAAGTCATTGTTTTGCAAGTCTCAAGTCTTTATCCTCAAGTCATAAGTCAAGTCTCAAGTAATGTCAGGCAAGTCAGAGTCGAGTCTCAAGTCACTGGTGTAAAAGTCCCAGTAAAGTCACGAGTCTGAAACTTTGAATTTCAAATCCTTTCGAGTCTTAAAAAAGCATGTTGTAGTTATGCTAAATGTAAATATTAGACCATGTAATTTGAAAATCTGTGTTTTTCTCAACACATGACGAAATAGTGAACTTAGAAAATATACACAAATTGTGAAATTGCACCTCTATAAGATGAAGCTCAATTAAACTTCGCTCCAAGAATAATTTTCACCAACAGTTCTGAGATAAGCTGCATGTTATTCTTGGATGCGCTTGTAGGACCGGCTTTAAAATCGCATGACAAAAATATCATACACATTAAAAAAAAACTGTATCACCAACGGAGCCTGGACAACATTTGCTAGTTAGATGAAGTCAGCTGTCTCGTCGTAGCAAAAGAGAAGCACCACCTACCGTTCTTTATGCAACTTCAACTGTCGGAGAAAGTTGGAAGTTGTTCCATCTCTGTCTGTGATTCTCATGTTTTGCATGTTTTGCATATTGCATTTCGTTTTTTTGTTGACTACTTCATAGTTTATGTACCTGAAAAAAATAACTCCTTGCAGCATTTTTGAGCGTTTTTTTTTTTGTTGTTGTTGTTTTTAATCTGGTTAATTTGATTGGCTGTGCTACAGCTCACGCACACATACGTACGGAGTGTGGTTTGAATAAATGAATCAATGAATTGAATTAATGGTGCACACTTTCTATATTATATGCATGTTAAATTTTATATTTGGGGTGAAATATCAAGTCTTTTCAAGTAAACTGGTTCAAGTTCAATTCAAGTCCCAGGTCACTGGTGTAAAAGTCCAAGTCAAGTCACAAGTCTTAGAACATTTTTTCAAGTCAAGTCTAAAGTCATAAAATTAATGACTTGAGTCCACACCTCTGATAACACACAATGTGTCCTCAGTATCCATGCTGTTAAACTGCTCTGCATGTGATGAATAAACTTAAAGTGCACTAACGATGTGTTTGCTGACCTTCTTTTCCTGCATGAATTCAGAGAAACAACAGGACCTGCATGCTGGCCCGGGCCATCATGGAGTCAGTGTCAGATCACAGCAGCAGGTGCTGAACGGGCCAACTTATTCTAGAAAACACCGTTTCTGACCAGCATGACTGTTGACAGCACTGTAGCTTTTTATTTCTCCCGTGTCGTTCCATCATTGAAGACTCTTAAAGATGGTCGATGGACCGATTCTTATATCGTGCTGCATAGAGCATTCACACTCCCATGGATGCATCAGAGAACAGCTTGGTGTTCGGATCCTGCCCAAGGATGCTTGGCAGGGATCGAACCACCAACCTTCCAATTAGTAGGTGACCTGCTCTGCAGCCGCTCCACGGTAACCAATGACTGAGTCCAAAAGTCCCAAACAACCAAACATGACGCACTAAAGCACAGCAAGGTGTTTATAGATGAAACAAATCTGTAAAACTGCAGGTATTAAAGATGCATGTGTACACAAATGTGTTGGCTGTCTTGTACAGAGCACTCATCATGATCACACGACAGGTAAATGGATCACACTGGCACACTGGCTGCTTCTCCCTGAGCCTGGTTAAAAGGGAGTTCTTCCTTCCCACTGTCACCAAGTACTTGCTCACAGGTGGCTGTTTGATTATTGGGGATTTCTCTGTGTTAGTCTTTACAATATGAAACTATCCCAGCTACCACAGGACTGACACACAGACACACAACCATTTGGATTCAAACCAACAAACCTAACCCTGCGCGTCCGAAGACTGTGGGAGCAGCAGACGCAGGGGAACATGCAAACTCCACAGAAAGGCAGGTGGAGTCAAACACAGCACCTTCCTGCTGTGAAGCAACAGTGCTAACCACCACACCAACTTGGATATATGTGTATATATGACTTGATTGGTTCAGGGTTCAAAGCTCAAACTCACGTTTACATGAAGCCGTGTGGGTCAGAGGAAAGCTCATGTTTATCTAATGTGCTGAATTCAAGCAGCTGCCATTCACAGCTATAACAACGTTATTAACTCAGTTTGCTGCCCGTAGCTGCCACAGCAGCACCTCCTGTGCTCTCAGCTGTACTCAGAGTAGTTTTAGTTTCAGTTTTATTTGTCATATGCAAGTTAGCACAGGGTCAACATTGCAATGAAATGTGTTTGACGAGCAGCAGTCACTCAGCAGCATGATACAGTAGGAGAAAATATAATAAAATAAAATAAAATATAAAAATATAAAAATAGTAAGGAGCTAAATATTAGAGAGACATGGTAAAAGAGAAAAGATGACTAAATATATATGTATCTATAAATATAAATATATGTACACTAGTGATTAAATAAGAAAATCTTGAAAAGAAATATGACGGGAGGGTAGATGGGAGTAGGACGTGTGCTCTTCTGTAAGTAGTTTACATGAGTTACTGCTGCCTTCCTGTCAGCTCAAAGGAGTCTGGCCATCCTTCTCTCTGGCATCAGAGAGCTGCTACTTCCTGGATATCTCCTCTGTTCAAACCACTCTCTGTGAACCCCAATGACTTTGGGGCGGAAAGATCCCAGTAGATCACCAGTTACTGAATTTCTCAGACCAGTCCATGTACCAATGATAACCACACCATGTTCAAAGCCACCTTAATCACTCTCTCCTCGTTTGAACTTTAGCATCTCTTCATGTTAAGTCAGTATATCCTTATATACTTACTTATACTTACTTACTTATATATATAGCGCATGTGACTGGAGTGATGCACAAAATGTGGACGCTCAGGAGGAAGAGGACAGGACATGCACTTCCTGTTTAAAGTCAGGGAAAATAAGATGCTTTGTAACTTTCACACTTTAGATTTCATTGACTGTAGTCTTGTGATCGCTGTCAGAATCAGTGCTGTGGTTGCTGCCGACATGATTTTAGCTCATGCAGCAGTCCGCTCAGTTCCCCTCATTTGCCACTAGGTCGCGCCATGGACAAAGAAATCCTTTGTCATGCAAACAGATAGTGTATAACGTTGGTGAGCATGAAACAGGCTGTGTCAGCATGTGTTCAGACCCCGAGGGAGAAGACGAGATGAGCTTCTGTGGCCACTCTCCAGCTTGTGGCTAAATAATTTGGCCCAGCTGATTCCCTCGCATCCCTGCCTCTGCCTCCTGAGGACCACATCTGTCATTAGGCCGTAAACAGATGGGGCATCGCATCTTGGCGGTAAAAGAGGAGCAGGGGAAAATCAAACGGAGCCAAGCAGATTGTGGATTGGAGCGTCTGAGCAGACAGGAACTGGGAGGTTTTTGTTGAGAGTCAGAGATAAACACAGAGCTGGATGCTGTGATGGTCCAGTGCTTCGCTCCTTCAACAGACACTGCAGCCTGGAAATCACCAGCCTCAAATGAGCAGCAGATGTGAATACTGCACTGAAGGCTAGCATGCATGTGCACTAAAAGTTCACATCCAGATGTTCATTAAAGTGGGTGATGTCTAGGAAGAGCAACTGGAAGCTTGAGTTCAGTGACCGATGGGGGATATGCTGACCTGTAGAGCAGGATGTCAGGTCGACTGTCACAGGTTTGGATCTGCAGACAAACTGTTTCAGGGTCTTGAGATTCCCTTAGAGAGCAGAATCACTGGTGGGAAATACGAAATGGACGTTTCTGTGTCAAACCCATGGGGGTAGCGGCTCGGGTCCGTTCGACAAATGTGGCCAAACCAACGGAGTCGGCGGCGCTGGATTAGGTCGCCGATTGTCGGTTGGCTGCCGCAGCTGGTGAGGATGGTGTCATTTGAATGACGGTCGCGAAGGGAAACGCCGAGAGTGCATCTAAGGCAACGCATTTGGAAAACTTCGAGCTTGCTCAGGTCGTGTTTGAGCATTGTCCACGTCTCTGCGCCGTAAAGTAGAATGGGCAGGATCAGGGTTCGGTAAAGGCGGATCTTTGTCGCCAATGAGATGTTGTTCTTCTTCCAGACGCACCAGTGCAGGGAAGCGAATGCTGCCGCGGCCTGCCCAATTCTGGAGCGTATCTCCACTGATGATGCCACTTTCTTCTCTGTCATTTCTCCTCAGTCACACGAAGCTGGAACACTGTAACTACTAGGGATGGGTACCGGTGTCCGGTGCCATGATGGCAGCGGTTCTGGCATAAACGGTAGTAACCAGACCGAAAAGCAGCGCACATTTCGGTGCTTTATTTTCTTTATTGATACACTTTGGATTCCAGCCAATCTTTTTACGTTTCCGAGGATAGTAGGCGGGTCCAGGTACGTACGTTCTTTTAGAGCAGAGCTACAGATTAAAAACGCCCAAGGTGAAGCGGTCAAAGTCTGGCTGTACTTCACAGCAAAAGATGCAAACTCAGCAGCTGCAACAAGTGCTTTAAGCTGATACTGTGATGCTGTCAAAGGAGGTAACACCTCAAATCCGATGAAACACCTGGCGACGCATAGTGTGTTTTTTAAAAGCCGAGAAATGCGCCGTATTTGATAGCTTGCTGCGAGACCTCACACCGAGCACATCTACTGCGGGTGTGGTGCCTGTTATCGGACCCGGAGTTAGCAACATCCCCCAAAAACCCGAAGAGGAGAGTCCTGGCCCCTAGCCCTGCCAGTGTAGCAGAAATGATGAGGATGATGATGCAGCAGCAGCCGTTCTTCTCTGCGTGAGTAGCTTAATGTTGTTCGTGTGTAATTTACGTTGAGTAGGCTAACCACGTTATTACATTAATGCATGTAAGGTGAACTAGCAAACATCATCATAGCTACATGCGGCTGTCTTCTTGTTTGATGGCAGATACTCCCTTCACCCTGGCCAAAAAGGCTAAAATGACCAAAGAAAAAGTGGAAAACAGTTAAACATGAGAGGTTTTTGGACAAAGTTTGTGTTTTTTCCATTGATTAAGCTGCTTCCAGCCAAGAGTGATACCATATATGCCCCATAGCTGCAGAAAAGGCTAACATTGTTATCTTTTTACAAAAAAACAGCTGAACATGAGAGGTTTATGGACCAATTTTGTGTTCTCCATTCTTTGAGCACCGTTTAAGCACCGGCACCGTTTCAAAAGTACCGGTTTGGCACCGGTATCGGATAAAACCTAAACGATACCCATCCCTAGTAACTACTTACATGATTCAAGTCCTGTTAGCGTGTTGAGGCCCACTCTGCTGCAGCACAGCGTCCACAGCCCCAGTATCTGCACAGACCGCAGGGATGGCCTGGCACACATCTTAGGCTTGTTAGCAACACACTCTGGTTTGTGTCTCTTTGGATTTTCTTTCTTTTTTCGTCCACGTGCTGGTAAAGTTTGGTCACCGTAAACCACCCGTTAGTGTCAGGATGCTGTGGTTTGGGTTAAAACACACTTGGTAACAGCAGCTTGGCTCACTAACTAACGATGCCGCTCACTGAGGCTTTTACCCACAGACAAGGAGCTGATCTATCATAATGATGCTGGTCCTGGATCAATACTGCCACATTATCTGCACTGACCGATGATGTAACACCAGATCGTCCTGCCAAACACGAAGTGCCCCCTTTTATAGACAGGCGTAGACTAAAATACTGGGAACATTCATGTCCAGCAGTGTGTCAGTAAACCTGCGTGAGAGGGTTTTATTTCCAGTTCTCATCAACATGAATCTTCTAAAGAACAAACATCTTAAAAACGTTCATGCTGCACACTGACGTGTTGCTAAAGGGAACTACAGCTGACTCGCTCTGCGAGGCAATCCGATCCTTCCTGTCCTCCATCAGGAGCACCGAGTCTCGGTCTGAGGGTGGACGCTGAGAAATCCCACAGACACCACCCAGCAAGCAACAAGAGAAACACAACAGTGACATAAATCCAGCAAACATCCATCTTGTAAATTACAACATGAGGCAAAACCAGCAGCGATGCTGGAAACAGATATAGACGATTAACGCTTTAATTATAACCATTTATTGATCACAACCGTAGATTAAAGGCTGCTTAATTGTTTTCAGCTCCACACTGGCCTCCGCCCTCACGTCTGCTCCCACACTCACACACTGCTTTGGTCTGGTCACGTGTGTCTGGATCACAGCGCCCGGGGTTATACGCACGCACGCTCACGAGCACGCGAGCGCACGGGGACACTTCAAACGCAGCGCGATGGTGGAGACATCTGGTAGTAGTTTCTGAAGGGAGTCCCCGTCACAGAGTTTCCAACCTCAAATAAAGCTGCCGAATGAAGTCAACAGAGTTTCCTTCGCAGACGCTTTTCCTCTCAGTCTTTGTTTTTCAGCGGCTGATGCAGTGAAGCGTGAGAGGCCTCGGCACGACGACCGGCCGACCTTCTGCTGTTCTGTGCAGAGTTCCTTTACTTCATGGGGAAGCTGAATGATCTGCCTTCATTAGCTGCTGCTGCCCAGGATGAATAAACGGGCCCAAACACAGCAGAGTCATCACACGCAGTCGGGTACAATCAGTTTGGCCTCAGAGGGTCAGATGTTCTGTGGCAAATGTTTCCTTACTGCAGATGCAGCACCGACTGAGACTGTTATGTTTCTAAAAATGTCCCCTCATGGTGAGGAACAGCAGCAGCCACCTGTGAGCCAGTGAAGGACAACAACAACGTGTCTGACTGTTACCATTCAGTATCATAACACATGACAGGTCCTTCCTGAGATCACTGACTGTTCATCCTCAGCCCAGATCTGAACTGAGTCATGACCACAGAGCTGCTGCTGAACAGATTCTTCACGTGTCCTGACCAAAGGCCGACGAAGCTGGAGAACCAATCAGAAACATCTTTCAAAGCTCTATGAAGCTCTGAATGGTTTAGGACCAAAATACATCAGTGACCTCCTGACCCAGTATGAACCCCTCAGGTCATCTGGATCTGGTCTTTTATCAGTTCCCAGAGTCAGAACCAGACACGGAGAAGCTGCATTCAGCTTTTATGCTCCTTATATCTGGAACAAACTCCCAGAAAGCCTCAGATCAGCTGAAACACTCAGTTTATTTAAATCCAGGTTGAAGACTCACCTGTTCTCAGCTGCATTTGAATAAAGCACCAAATCCACACTTTTAAGCTTGAATTTCAAAACTCACATTTTAACTACTGATTTTATCTGTTTTGATTGTTTGTTTGTTAATTAGTTAGTTAGTTTGCTTGTTTTAATCAATTTTAAATCATGCTTTTTATTTGTTTTTGTTTCTAATGTCTCTGTAAAGCACTTTGAATCACCTGTTGTTGAATTGTGCTGTACAAATAAACTTGCCTTCAATACTAAACAGGTGAGTTCAGCCTTCAAGCGTCACACGCTGAGAAAGAGCACACCCGTCACTCTGTGAACACCTGAGGATGAAACTAGTAGCTGCCCTCCCTGATCAGACTACGTTACACCTGTCTGTTTACGCTTCATGTTCAACAGGACAGCTCCCATTAAAAGCAAATATTCACATACCAACATACCAGGTCACCAGGTGAGGTTGTGTAACGAACCTGAACAACTGTTATTTGAAGAATGCTGAGACACATGGCTGCCAGTCGAAACTGAGCAAATGCAAAGTTTCAGTTTTCTTGTTCCTTATATGAGCTCAGCGTGAGCTGTGTGCAGGCCTCTGCTGTTCGATGCCCGCCTGCTCCCGTCTGTGCAGGACACCGACCACGAGTGTGTGGATCGCAGAGAGAAAACACACCGAAAGAGCAGAGAAGGAGTGTTTGTGTGAGCAGTTACCTGTGCATGAAAGCTGCACGCGTGATTGTTGATGAGCCTGCTCCTTCTGCCACACAGACACAGTGTTGCACATGAGCGATCGTGGCTCAAGAGTTGGGAGTTCGTCTTGTAATCGGAAGGTTGCCGGTTCGAGCCCCGGCTCGGACAGTCTCGGTCGTTGTGTCCTTGGGCAAGACACTTCACCCGTTGCCTACTGGTGGTGGTCAGAGGGCCCGGTGGCGCCAGTGTCCAGCAGCCTCGCCTCTGTCAGTGCGCCCCAGGGTGGCTGTGGCTACAATGTTGTAGCTACATTGTAGCTACAATGTAGCACAATGTAGCTACAATGTAGCTACAATGTAGCTGCATTGTAGCTACATTGTAGCTACAATGTAGCTGCATTGTAGCTACAGCTACATTGTACAATGTAGCTACATTTTACAGATTACAAGATGAACGTGTAGCTACAATGTAGCTACAATGTAGCTACATTGTACAATGTAGCTGTAGCTACAATGTAGCTACAATGTAGCTGCCATCACCAGTGTGTGAATGGGTGGATGAATGGATATGTAAAGCGCTTTGGGGTCCTTAGGGATGAGTAAAGCGCTTTAAATAAATACAAATACAAAAACAAATACAGACCATTTACCATTAAACAAAGATGTTCTCACAGCAAATGCTCGTGTGTCACTTTTCTATCCACAGTTTGTTTCGTTCACTTTGAAGCGACACACGAGCACATTTCTGTTTCATGCACAGATTCAACGACTTCACGTATGTGAACATTTCTTTAAAGCATGTCAGCAGGATGTTTCAAGCACTTTATTAATCAGCTAAAGATGGAAACAACTTTAATTGGTTACTTTAAACTTACAGTTTTTTATTGATAGCCTTCACTCATTGTTTCAGCAACAGCCCTGTTATTGTCAATACTGTGAATCAGAGAGTGTGTCTGTTAAAATCATTATCATAACAACATTTTACTCATCAGTATTACACAATGATAGTGTTTGCAGCTGGGCCCGATCATGTCAGAGTTCACACTGTAGAGGTTTTTATAAACAACTGAATTAAAGTTGGACTGAAATGATTTTCCTCCTGACGAGTGATAAATGTTTGTATGAGGGCAGCTCTGTCTGTGTGAGCTGATTATGTCACCTGAAAAACAAATGTGGAGAACAGAATGTGCTGAAGCTGCTGTTTGGTTTTCAGATTGTGTTTCTCTCCCTGACAGCTGCTAATTACACGGTTCTCACCTCAGTGTGCACACGCTGATTGTAATGGCTGATTGCTGGGTTGTAAATACTTTGGCACGATGTGTGTGTCGCTGCTTTGTGTGCTGAGATTCTTGTGCTTGTTATGTACTGAATGCCACATAAATATGCTAAATATACGATGACCCCATTCTTCTGTAATAACAGCGGTGAAGCAGTTTTGGCAGAGACAAGTCAGGTTACCTAACTCGTTGGCTCCCAATGTGTGAAGTTCCAACACGAGTCGTATCCTGACCCTGTGGGTGTGGGAGACCTCAGACTGGGCCCACCCCACCGCGCTGGACCCGTGTTATATGCTCACTTCATACACTTGATGATTAAGATGACATGAAACAATTAAATCTGAATAAAATTATTAAGCCCTGCTATCCCTGTGTGGAACTGAACAAGGACACATCAGATGTCAAAGGTCAGTCGTGGTAGAAATGCAGGAGAGTGAACGCACGTCGTTCAGAGACACGGTGGCAGGTGAGCGATGGACGCAGTCACAGCTGTCACTGCTGCGTCACCACCGTTACGATTCATCTGCCAACAAACACGCAGATTAAAAAAGACTTTTTGTTTTAAACATACAGACGTGTGTGATTACCAGAGTGTCATCTGCAGGAAACAGCTGAGTAAAATTCAGTTAGTGATGTTTCTAACATCAGGGTCAAAGAACATGTCGATGAGTAACTGTGCACACAGTATGTTGCTGCCAAGCTTGAAACAGGAACAAACATTTGGGCCTCTTTGCAGCAGGAACAGCAGAGTGCATGTCCGTGAGGAACGTCCGCCTCCAAAGCTCGATAAAGTTTGATAAAGTCTAAATGATTACAGCTGCACTGCTGCAAAGCTGCCCGGAAACAACAGCAGAGTAGTTGGAGTATCTGAGTCTGAGTGAACAGTCGGTTTAATGGCAGCTAAGTGATCGTGTCTTTGCTTCAGCTGCACCTAAACTTTGGAAAAGCCTCGCCGCTTCTACTCGTGCCTCAGACTTTATCCAATCCTTCCAATCGAGATGGAAAGCTTACCTATTTAACCTGGTTCTCAGTTTAAACCTTTTAAACCTGTAATAAAGTTTATTGCTGGTTTTTGCTTTCATGAACTGACCTCCTGGATTGAGCATAACTACCTTCTGACTGTGCCTGAGCTGTAATGAATTGATGCTGAGTCTCTGTATCATTGTGAGCACTTTGGTGTCTTTGGGTTTTTCACTGTGTATATAAATAAAACTGTGTTGTAAGTGTGTGCATGTTTGTGTAACCCTCGCTGTGTTTGCTGTAGGTGCGTCTGTGTGTCTGCAGACACTGTGTGGCTTCAGCAATAAAACAAAGACTCAACCAAACATCCCCTGCAGCTTTAAATCGCTGCTTCTCTCTAAACTCTAATAATAGTTCATTGAAAGATGAGATGAGCCTGAACAAATCAGCCTGGCGCCTGAAAGGAGAACAGTTTGAACCTGCAGCCGTCCTGCTTTCAAAGCTCACATGAGATGGCTTCTGTCCTCGTCTCGTGTGTTTATCCCCTGCTACTGAAGCTGAACGCTCACAGCTCAGTGACATTCATCCAATTTGTGCTTTTCTCACAGCCATGAGCTGTCCATGCTTTTCTGGTTCCCTGAGTCCAGCAGACAGAGTGCTGACATGAGAGTCTGCAGGCCGTCGGTGATGAAGAGTTTCGCTGCTCACATCAGACGTCCAAACTTCACTCTACAAAGTTTTCTCTTCTTTTTTAACACATTAGTATTATAAAATACTTCATTAGGAAACTAAACACCAGCATCTGTTTTCTTCTGCTCGTCCTGTTCAGACTGCTGTGAAACATGACGGAGCATCTATGCTTCATACCTGCAGTTAGTCCGACTCCACACATAAAGGCTCCGATGGATTTGAAGCCAGGACATTCTTCCTGTGAGGAATCAGAGGAAAACATGTTTGTGTCCATGATGCCAGCACGTAGATTCCTTTTTTATTACTTCCTCACACTTTGATATTAGTTGATGACACCAAAGCTGCTCTAACCCTGCAGACGGCGTTTTCAGTCACGGCAAACGCAGCGTTTTCAAAACGCTCTCCAAGCAGAAACATTTGAAAACGCAGTTTTCGTGTCGCAGCGTGGTCAGCGAACCCGGAGCCTTTCTAAAACGATGATGCGTGTTGGTCATGTGATGCAGTCATGTGACCAATTAAACACAGATAGCAGAGGGCAGCAGCTGTTTTGTTTGATAGCCCTGTTAAAGATGAATATCAGTCTGTACGTGCTACAAATTCTTTAATTCTCACTCGCTTTTGCAACTTTGTACTTTTGTGTTACTCACAGCAACAGCTCCACCTCATTGTGAGTCCATTTAAAAAGGTCGCCGCTTTTCCTCCACATTCTGAAGCCACGTTTCAAAGAGCTGGAGAGTAAATAAGCGGCAGACAGAAATGAGGCAGGTCGAATCTTCACGCATGCGCAGGACTGGAACGTAAGCGTTTCCAGACGTTTCAATGTGGACGCACAACTCTGTGAACGACTGAAAACACTAGTGTGGACGCGTTTTCAGACAAAAACGCCGTTTTCACATTTATTAGTGTGGACGTAGCTGCAGAGCGCACTGCTGTGGAGCTGTGAGTCACTGTCATACAAACACAAACATGTCACAGCTCAGCAGCCATGGCGAAGCAGCGTCTGAGTGAAAGCAGGATGATGGATCTGCAGTTCCAGATGTGTCTGATATCCAGATGTGTCTGATATCCAGATGTGTCTGATATCCAGATGTGTCTGATATCTTGGAAGCGTGTTGGTTGTGTTCACATGTTACTGGTGTGTTTCTGTAGTTCTCAGGTGAATATCTCCTTCATAGAGCAGGCCTTGTGCAGCGTCTCTGACCTCTGACCTCTGACGATGAGCTCCTCTCTGCACCTCCACCCCTCCCTTCTCTGTCACCTCTCGTGCTGACGCAGCTTTTCTCTTCACGTCTCCACGTTTCTACACGTTCTCGTCACTCCAAAGCCTGATTGCTACGCCGACACCGGAGCTTTCCACAGGAAACGCTTACTCACACTTTCCAGGCTTGCTTGTGAAAACTGGAAAATCAGCAACGGATCAGAGAGCAGGGAAGGGGACGAGTGTTATTCCTGGACACGGTCCACACCACCACACCTCCACCACGGCCGCCTGCTGCGCCACTAACCCGGTTGTAGTACGACTCCTCTGAGATGTGGAGGGAGGGTAAAGGTGAAAGGGCAGCAGGTTTGCAGCGTGAGGTGGCGTGAGAGGCCGACACATGTTCAGAGCACTGATTATTACAGCTCCACCACAGAGGCTCTGTCACTTCCACCCGTCGCTCTCCTCACATTATTCATGTGACAGAAGCATTAAAAGCACCTCGGACCATTAATCTTGATTCATAATGACACAATAACCTGAAAGACCACATCTGGGGAGCTTTTCTGTTCAGGGAGACATTTCACTGACATCCAGTGAAGCAAAAACCAAAGACAGTAAAACGTCTGCTGCAAATACAGCGATGAGTCTACGTGACTTTTACTCAGGCAGGTGATTGATTGTGTTTTATAGAAAATACACGATGGCACATGTTCAGCATTAACACTGGCTGAGGAACTGCAGAGGAACTTATCATATCTCAGGCCTGCATCCTCTGAACACCACAGATTTAAGAGGCCTAACTGTTAACGTCCTCCTTTTTCCAGCACACGTCCACTTGTGTTTCCAATGCGACGCCCCGACAAACCTCACACTCTAAACGAGATATCCCCTCGACCCTCTCGGGATATTTCGTAACGTCTGGATTCCTCGCACCGTGGCTGTGAAGCTCAGCGCAGACGTCTGCTAAGGCATTTGATGTGACGCTGGGACCGGCCCGGCCAAAATACGAGCTGCTGATGCGAATGGAGTGAAGTTTTCCATCGGAGCGCTGAATGTCTGCAACCAGGGGCCAAGCGGTAGGAAAGCAGCGGTGTTTTTCATTGTGTTTGGAGCTCAACTGGAGCCTTTTCTTCCAGAGGATGTTCCTCCATTTACTGCTTTAATGATGGGCTGTCTCCACCATCCTCCACAGGTGTAAGCGGCTCCTGGGATGCTTTCTCCACTAAGCAGCATATATAACCCCTCACACTGGGCATGCTGGCAGCAATAATGCCCTGTGTGCCCCGCATACGTCTGCATATATGCAGACCCCTGTAAGTTTTTCCAGTCGGCAGCGTGAAATGCTGCGAGTTTATTGGTGAGTGTCGGCTTTCCGAAGGAAGACCCTCTTGGAATATTTTACAAGACAGTTAAAATTCTTCAGGGTCCTTCGAGCAGAAATTCATCCGCTCAGTGAGAGACTGTTGACACAGATACTCTGCAGCTGTGTGTGTGTGTGTGTGTGTTCGGTCGCTTTCAGGGTGGCAGGCAGGTGCACTGTCAGGCTTTTAGGCCCTGTGACAAAAGGTCAAAGGTCAGATTCTTATGAGGGAGCTAAGCAGTAGGACGTTTGTCAGTAAGAGACCGACTGTGGATGGAGGACGTGGACCTGCAGTGAAAACATGGTGTGTAAAGAATAAAATGACACCAGTGATCCCAGCATGACCTACAGGTGAGTCAGTAAGACTGGAAACAACACACACATATATGTGAGTGCACGTCATTACATAACAAGTGTGCTGCCACTGCCTGCTGCTGGGTTTTCCCTTTAATTAAGTGACTTGCATGTATCGACTCTGCAGAGAGGGACTATTTTCCTTATGTAACAAACCCACATCAGCTCCGACTCTGTTTGGTGCCTGTAATGGTTTTTAAAGGAGATGAGGTTGGATTAAGGCTGCAATGACACAGCCACGTCCGTCTTTTGTTACACTCGTTACATAATCCTGGTGCAGACGCTGTGGCAGAGACTGCTGTCTCGATTTATGTCAGTGTGCATTAATGTTTGCAGATTAGCGGCTTTGTGCTTCGTCACATGACCTGCTTTATTTGGACTGTAATTACAGGTGAACGGGAACATTTCCACGCAGGTAGAATTCGTCAGACGGACTTAAGAGATCAAGTATAATCAGCTGACTCCTGTCGGATTATGATATTATTTTATGCCATGTTAGACCCCTAATTAAAGATTGTGAATTATTATGTAGTTTTAGTTTGCATTATTCTCCTGAATTAGAAGAAGGTGATAACTATTACATTTGGTAAACTGATCTGCATTACATTAGACTGCTGATTGATTGTGAATGAATGATATTGTTTTATGATGCATTATACTGCTGAGTTATAAGAAAGTTATAAGAAATACTGTTCGCAGAAAGTCATCGCCTTATTTGTCTGGTTAGAAGAGAACAGAGCAGACTGCCCCATCTCAGCAGGAGCAGATAAACAGGGAGCCAAGGTCGTAGCTTAGGCGCTGTGTGAGAAAGAATGTAAATGTTTAGGCTTTTATGATTAGGTGGGGGCCACTAGAGGCTATAAGAGTTTGATCAAGGCTCCACCATTTTGAGATCTGATGCTGTCTGCTGTATGGTGTCCATCTCCCACGCGTGTGTTCATTAAATCATCGTTTGACTCAACCCGGCCGGACCAGTGTTGTTATTTTTGGGTTTTCCTCTTGTATCCATCCTCAATATTTGAATCCATAACAGTTTTGGGGGCTCGTCCTGTGGTATTGGGGAGGATGTTTTGGAGGTTTGGACGGTCCGAGGTGGTTGAACGGGCAGGCACGAGCCAGTGGTCTGACGTGAGTGGGCAAGCCGGCACATTTAAAGGTGAGGCACAACCTGTTGAATGTAAATCCAAACTGTGCCAAATTGGACTGTATAAATTAAAAGTCTACTCACTGAAATTACTGGTGAAGGCCTGTTTTGATTTTGATGAAAAATCTCATGAGTTTTGAAACTTGAAATAAGCTTATAAGTAATAATACTGAGTTAGAGGCTCAAGATAAGTAATAATACTGGGTTAGAGGCCCAAGATAAAGGAAAATAATGCTGAGTTAGAGGCTCAAGATAAAGGAAAATAATACTGAGTTAGAGGCCCAAGATAAAGGAAAATAATGCTGAGTTAGAGGCTCAAGATAAAGGAAAATAATACTGAGTTAGAGTCCCAAGATAAAGGAAAATAATGCTGAGTTAGAGGCTCAGGTAGTTTGATAGGGAATTGGTTAGTTTGTGAGTTAGAGTCTCCATTGGTCTAAAGGATTGCATCTGTGTTGGCCATGTTGAGAGTTAGAGGCTCCATTGTCCATAACGTTGCATCTGCGTCAGTCACACTCTTGTTTTAGAGGGTTGACGGCGGTTTAAAAGTATTATAAATTTTGTGAGAACGGTGGTTAGAGGCCACTAAGAGGCGCAGTGCTCAGAGGTAACGCTTGCCAAGGCCGGGGACGCCTAGGCCTTGTCCTCTTTGAGGGATAGCCAGTTGGTCACTGTGGAACTTGGGGCACTCCAGAATAACTAGCGGTTGCACCACTTACCGTGTTGAACAGTATCTGCGCTTTTTTGGACACTTTAAATTGAGTTAGGGATTTTAGAGATGAGGCCAGATACAGTTAGAGTCTGATACTGGTTAATTGATTACAAAAAAGTTGGACTTTCTTCGGTTGGACCCGTTATCTTAAATTTGTCAAAATTGTGTAGGCGCTAAAACTTTCAGGCCTGAGAGTGAGTGTAAATATAAGACGTCTTTGTAAAATAAGAGAGAGTTGAGTGTGAAACGAGGCTGTGTGTGACTACAGCGCGCTGCAGCGCTGCGAGCTATTTTTAGATAGTGTGTGAACATGCAAATGAGGTGGCTGCTGTGAAGCCCACAGAGGACTTCCTGTTTAGCGTGTTATTGAGTTTTATAAGTATGATTTGCAAACAATGATACATGCCTGTAATTAAAACGCTGATTTTGCTGATTATAATATTATGAATAAAGTTTTGAATGACTACGGTGAATGTTTGATGTTTGGCTGAGTTTTGATATGGGAGAGACGGCTTCGCAGCTGCTGGGGGTGAGTGACCGGAAATATGCATGCCCATAAAAGGCAACTGCCTGACTGTGTGAACTATGCACCGAGAGAGAGAGTAAAATCTAGGCAGATGAACCAAATGGATGTTTTAAGAAAAATAGTAAATGAATGTTTTAGTCTCTTAATACAGGTGGATTTCTCTCAACCAGGAGACCTGAGTACAGCGGCAAAAGGATAGATTAACAAAATTGGGACGACACACAGGCCAAGCTCTGGCTCAAAATTTTACAGCTTGACCTCTCACTTTGTCCCTACCTGAAAAAGAAGCTTAAAGGACATCTTCTCCTCCAGTTATCGGTTACCATCACTGGAAATTTTCAGGCAAGTTTTTCACTGAATTGTTTTTGGCACCATGTGTCCCTGAATCTCACAAGCAAGCTCTAATTCCTGGCTGAAGACATGGAATGCTGTTATTTAAGGTGGGAAATCAAAATTTGGGAAACAAAATTAAAAACACACAATTAGAGAAATGCCTTGTTTGAGAAAAAGTTAAAATAACCCACCCACAAACGCACACACACGCAATGAAGAAACAGCTTACATTCATGAACACGTGAAGATTTTCCAGCAAGGTTAAAGCAGCGAAACTTAACATACACCTGATGTTAAATGATGAAGTCTATCCACTACTAACAAATAAACTCTCTGGGTTGCAGGACAACAACTTGATTTCAAAAAGAAAGACACTGGTATGACCAACCAGTGATGAAACAACAAATTTAGTGGTTAAAAGAGTCGAATTGTGACATGTTTTCCTCTGATTGATTAATATAAGTGATTACTGAATGAAATAAAATTCCTTTTTTGAGTTATTAAACATGATCTTAAGAATTTTAACATGTACCTGTGTTGTCCTGTCAACTTGGTGGATTAGGAGTTGATTATATAGTGAGAAAAAACAAAAAAAAGGGGGGGAGAAGGCTGACACAGGGCCTGGCCCCTCTCTGAATAACACAGCCAAAACAACATCATTTTCCTGTTCGTCTGTTTTTGTTTTGTTTTTGTTTTTTCTCTTTATGCTTGATTACAGGCTGCTTTGTCGGCCCGGAAAGCCGAGGCTGACCTGGACTCCTGCTCTCCCCTCTACCATCTTTGCTCTCCCTTCTACCATCTTTGATGTGACCCTGACCAAATGCTACAGCAGCTGGACTCACAACAACAACCTGAGAAGGTCAACAGTGCTGCAGGAATAAGATCTCATGCAGCGTAGACGGAGAACGTTAAATCCAAGGCCCGTTTCACTATACAGGGGAGATTTCCAGACAGCTTCAGCTGACAGAGCTGTGACGAGACGCCTATTAAGCCCGGATGAAAAGTGAGGCCGAGCAAAAGAATGCTGACCTTAACAACTCTGCATTAAAACTGTGCAGGACAGTGATGGACCAACACGGATGATCGGGCAGCAAAAAGGGCGTGCCAGAGACACGAGGAGTAACTGAGGTCAGAAGGCACCTCAGATTGGACAAAAGCACCAGAAGAACATAAGCTGAAGGCACAGGTGTCGGGGCTCGGCCAGGAGCTGACCTCTGAGAAGAGCCGGACAGCAGAGCTGCAGAAGGCCGTGGAGCAAAGCAAGGAAAACATCAATAAACTTCAATCTGACGTGTACGGAAAAGACTGAGGTTTCTGCCCTCAGTGAGAGCTCAAGACATCAGAGCAGAAACTGAGCATGGCTCAGGAGGAGCTGGCTGCTAATCGAACCTATCAGTCAGGCTTAGAGTCCCAGATACAGGACTTAAAATCAGGCCGGAGCTTGCTGGAGCAGGAGGTTGTCAAACCTGACGAGAAGCTCCAACAGCAGGAGCAAACCCTGAAGGAGCTGCAGAAGCAAAAGGGTCAAGTTAAGGAGAAGATGCAGGACACTGGAGAAAAGGACTGCCTCAATTGGGGCCAGAACCAGTAAGGACAGAACTTTGGGCAGCAGCACCAATGGACGCAAACGGACTGAAAAGGGGGAGGCAGGACCCCAGAGCACGGGCTTCAGGCCATGGTTTACCCAGAACACCAGAACAGGAAAGTGATGAACACAAACACACACACAAACACACACACAAACACACACATTTACATACACTGACTCAGAAGCAAGAGAAACACGCATATGAACACATATGCACTTGTTGATTGACTGAGAAATGACACACACACACGCACGCACACAAATCAAAATGCTGATTCAATTCACTGAGAAGTGATCCACACACACACACACACATACACATGTTTGTGCAATGAAGAGTGATACACACACACACGCTGATGCAATGAAGAATGCTTTACTAACAAATGCTATGCTGATACGCAAAATGCTGCACACAAACGTCCAAATACAGAATCTGTTACAACAACAAGAAGCCATTGATTGTTAATTGGTTAAATGCATTTCATGTCACCCAGAGGGCATTTGTGTAGATTTAGGGGACAGGGTCTAAAGCAGTTTGGTTATGAAAACAATGTCTGTGAGTGATGTCTGTTTATGGCTCAAGGCCTCGACTGAATTGTTTACTGTGCTTCACACAGCCTGATAAGGAGCAGTGGTACAGAGTGAAAATGATGAATTAACGGTGTGAGCTTTATTTCGGAGCGCCACATTTTTGTGATTGAGATTTAATTGAAGGAGGAACACACTGAAAAAAAAAAAAAAAAAAAAAAAAATATATATATAAAATTAAAAAAAAAGAAAAGGGGGCCAGCCCTTGGATTTACGTAAGCATCCCACGTGTATTTAACATAACTGCCTCAGGCTTTAAAGATCTGTACAAAATTCAACAGGAAATCATAGCTTCCCTGTATTTCCTACATTGTTGGCATGCTGGTGAGTGCTGTTGCTCCACAGTAAGAAGGTCCTGGGTGCAAGTCCACAGTCTGGTTAGTTTGCAGTGGTTTCTCTCTGGGTATTCTGGTTTCCTGCCACAGTGAAAAGTCATGCAGCTATTAGAGCAAGGTTAATTGATGATTCTAAATTATCCGTGAATGTAAGTGTAAATGGTTGTTTGTTTCTAGGTGATAGACTGGTGACCTGTTCGGGGTGCACCCTGCCTCGTAACCTATCACTTTAGAGTTATTTCCCAGCCCTCCTGCAACCAGGATAAAGATAGGAGGATGGTAGTTGTTGTAGACCCATCCAATTTTTATGGTAACCAGAATTTAGACTTTGTTGAACCGTAGGCAATATGAAGACAACATGTAGTATTTAAGGGACCAAGTAGAATTTGGATAAAAGTTATTGAATAGTGTTGAAATAAAATGACAGAATTGTGAAGGATTAAAATATTCCAGGAGCTTAACTTACTCCATCTGAACATGTCTTAATCGTGTAATATGAACTCAAAATGCACAGGTTTACTGAATATGAACAGGTTGTGTTGATTTAACTCAGTTGTTTAAGTTTCTACCAAAGCAAAACATTTGTGTGCAACCAGTGTCCACTATTGACTGAAATAAGTCCAACATGTTTTTTGTCAGTGCAAAAAGAAGTTACGGTACCTGTATGCTTACACAATATTGTCCCGGGACGGAGAAAAACTTTCTGGTGAAGTTTTGGTTGATTTTGGGTTTTGCTTAACACTAGGTTGATTTTATCAGTGAGGTTTGGATTGTTTTCTTTCTCTAAGAGAGAGAAAGATGGTTTTATGCTTGGACATGTTTGCAATGGGCCCCAGTATTTGTTATAATATGAGTATTTTATTGGTTACGTTTGTTTTTGCTTTTGTTACAGTGCACTGAAATAAGAACATCTGAGAGGAGTAATCCACCGGTGGTGATATTTTGGTATTTTGTGAGTTCCTGATTTAACAAATCAGCTCTTTAATCCAGGCCTGAGAGATTGAACTTTAAAGCGCTATAAAACATTCTTACTGAAAACAGTTGCAAAGTATTTTTCTCCATGATTATAATGGGCTGGGGAGAAATTCACTTATATGGGACATTGATCACATGAGAAGTCCTGAGCCTAAAAGGATTGCAGCGAGTCAATCCAGTCAAAAAAAACAAGGAACTGTTTTCCTTTAAAATGATGACGTCATCTTGCTGGTGATGGAGGCTTGAATAGATTGCGCGTGAGACTCCATTATCAGCAATATCTGGTATGAATGTGTGTGAATGTATGCATGTGACTGGACTGTGATGGACTGACGACTAAAAGTTTTAACTGACTTGATACTGAGACAAAAACGATACCGACTTTAGGATTAGTAAATGTCCACAAACAATTCACCCGCCTGTAAAAGAAGGGTGGATGTTTTGTCTCGCTTTGTTTTGTTTTTGCAGGAGTAGAAGGAGGACAGAGACTAAAGGGGGAGGCTGTAGCTTCACATGAGTGTGAACTGCAGACTTAACCCTTTGGTTGCTAATTTTGAGCTACTGATGTTTCCATCAAGAAAATTGTGTTTTATTAGCTGTGTTACGATTAATGTATCACATTATATTGTTGGGAATGTTAAAATGCTAAAGTGGAGAGAAGCTTTGATTTCACTCAAGACTGAACATGTTATTATTAACCATAGCAGGCCACTGTAAAAAGTCAATTAACTTTTATAGAGACAAAAAAGCAAAAAAAGACTTCTATTGATGTCTATGAATAACAGGGGAATGATAGACTTGTCACATTCAAAATAGAGATATGTAATGACAAACCCTGGTCCACGTCATTTAGGTTCTCCATTGAAATAGTCAATAATTTAGAAAAGTAGGATAGAACCGACAGGGGCATGTGCTGAGACGTGGTGCTGCACAAGAACAAGAGCAAAATAAAGAAAAATTATTGTTTAGTTTTGATAAATTCAAATTAAAATGTACCATTACATTCAGAGGATCAATATGAAATTCAATATATGCTAATTTTGTATGAAGCACATGACTGATAACTGTTCTGTCCTGAGCTTTTGTTTTTACAGCACCCACTTGACCACACCAACAGTTTCTCGCCACCAAAAGGGGGTACTTGCAAAGAATAGGGAGGAATATCATCAGAAGTGGGAAAGGTAAGCCCCGATGGGGGTGATAACATCATTAATTTCACGTATGGTCAAATTCTTAAAACTTGACCCCCAACATGAAAAATTCTTCAAACATTTAGAGACAGAGTGGAGTTCTAGATAAACATAATGTAGCAAACCACATAAGGATGGAGCGTTGGAATCAATAAGATGGTGAAAAAACACGCAGGAAAAATGTTGATCATGTTGATTATGTTTATTCCAGTGTGCAGAGATTGGCTAATCTGACCAGGAAATGTTATAAATGGATTGTCGGAACAGTCAGCGTTAAAGTCACCTTTGACAGTCCAGACTAAGATGGCGTTGGACATCTTCAGGGCGGAAAAGGGTTGGTGTGACCAAGGTGTGGTTTGGCTTGTTGTATGTATATTCCAAGATGATATGGCTCTGGATGGACCAGTTACCAGGGCATGGAAGGAGGACAGACTCATTAAATGAGGAGAAGGAATTTTCTGGGATTGATGATCCTCTGGGTGAGTGGTTGACTAAAAGCATGCATAAAATAAAAGCTATCTTTTGTTATTGATTGGTAATAGATTGATAATTGGCCACATTTACAGCTGTATTGACTTGTTGTGGACGTAGTCTACTTCATGTTTAAGCACTCTAATTAACAGATTGAAAATAGTGACATTAAAGGAAGAATATGCAGCGCCACCCTGTCAGATGCCAGTGCCGGTGGGGCTCAGTGATGAATCAGGTGAGCTTGATGGCTGAATCAAAACATAGAGGCCCCTGCTGTGGTCAGTAAGGGATAAAAAGGGGGTGTTTTACTGTTATTTTAGCATCAGCATTATTGTTACATCAGAATCATATAACAAGCATTGCATTGAACATTTATTGAAGCTATTGACATATTAACATTTGTATTACAGTGATTGTTATAACTTCATGTTAATCTTCTATCTACAGGTGTCAAAAGTAGTCAATAAGTTCATGTTGAAGTGAAGTTCATAATAATACAGGTTTTGTTTGTAGACAATTGTGAAGACGCAGGCTCTGGGCGGAGCCAGGAGTTGAACAGATCTAACATGACAATTAAATTGATTTCATTCCCTAACACAGGATAACAAGACTGGAGCAACGACACTGGATAGGAGAAAGTCTGATACTTTTTGAGATATGAGGTCACTAACCTTTTCTTTTAATTTTCTAGCTTTGTTGAATTGACACTTGTTAGAATTAGAAATGGCTGATTTGTTTTTGATGTCTTTTATTAGAATGAGTGGTTTTAATCATTTTTATATATATCTTGCAAATGTGCTTATAATGAGTTGGCACTTGGTCTTTTGAAGGTCATAAGCTTCGTTCGGCGATAGTCCGGACTGATAAAGTGTAAGAAATGCCTTGAGTGCAGCGGGCTAAATGCAAACACGCTTACACACACATACACTAAATTAGGATAAGTCCTTGGGACATTCTGAATGTTCTAAACCAATTCTGAACCACCAAAAGATCAGTAGACAGCAACATTAGATTGTTAGAGCTAGGAAGAGAGGTGTTTTGGTTTTCTGTCTCTTACAGAGAAAGGAACAGACACCAGACGAGGTCACAGATATACGAGGATCCTTCGCAGCAGAGACAGACACAGTGACTGCGGAAACATCAACTGGGTTCAAGTGTCATGGCATTTTGGGCTCCAGCTAGTCACCTCAAAAGGATGGATCCAATAAACACAGCAATAACCATGAAGGGGTTGACGGAAATCCAGGAACACCAGACCAATGACGTTTGAGAGGCTCTTGGGCGAAAGGGGAACACGTTCCTGTTCCTTTCTCTGGGGAACACAGCGGTGACCCCAGAATACACAGATCATTGTTTGAAATCGGGGCAGAATAATCCCCTGATCTGTGCAACGACTGAAGGGTTGTCTAACCCCTGATGTTGAAGAAAGAAGAGCAGAGGATCACCCGACTGGAAGACACTGGTGCCTACAGCCATAAAATAAAGGTTAAAAGCTCCTCGGACAGAGGTTCTAGTCTGAGTACGTTTGAAGGGTATAAGGTAGCACCGAAATAAAGCTGTGGGAGAACTGGGGAGTGATGGGAGTATCATCTGTACCTACTGTTGTTGTTGTAATAAAAGTTTTTCTTGCATCTGAACTGCGCAAACACAGAGGTCATCTCACATATGGTTCACCCAACAGGGGGACAAAGGGCCTCAGGAGTAAGGAGAAATGAACCCGGCAACACTGGATTGCAGGGTGTAAGTGAGCTCTTTATGTCTAAAGAGCTCATCAGGGGGAATTGTTGGATTATAATATTATTTTATGCCATGTTAGACCCCTAATTAAAGATTGTGAATTATTATGTAGTTTTAGTTTGCATTATGCTCCTGAATTAGAAGAAGGTGATAACGATTACATTTGGTAAACTGATTTGCATTACATGAGACTGCTGATTGATTGTGAATGAATGATATTGTTTTATGATGCATTATACTGCTGAGTTATAAGAAATACTGTTCCAGAAAGTCATCGCCTTATTTGTCTGGTTAGAAGAGAACAGAGCATACTGCCCCATCTCAGCAGGAGCAGATAAACAGGGAGCCAAGGTCGTAGCTTAGGCGCTGTCTGAGAAAGAATGTGAATGTTTAGGCTTTTATGATTAGGTGGGGGCCACTAGAGGCTATAAGAGTTTGATCAAGGCTCCACCATTTTGAGATCTGATGCTGTCTGCTGTATGGTGTCCATCTCCCACGCGTGTGTTCATTAAATCATCGTTTGACTCAACCCGGCCGGACCAGTGTTGTTATTTTGGGTTTTTCCTCTTGTATCCATCCTCAATATTTGAATCCGTAACACTCCCACACACCTGCTGTGACAGCGCTCTGCTCCACAGACTGTGTGGCTTTGAAGCTGCTGAGCTGAAGATAGAAATAGTTTCATTGTTACTATTAATTGGTTCTTTGATGAATGAGCACAGAGTGTTTCTGACACAGTGGGACATCATTTCTGTGAGTGTGGATTAGCACAAGGATGCGCCACAAACAAGACTCAGTGATGCTGCTGTGACTCACAGATGAGGTCAGGTGGGCGTCAAACACAACATCGTGATCTACAGTGAGAGGAGGCAGCGGGTGGAGGAATGAACGTGAGCGGGAGGACGTGAATGACAGGGTGTGGATGCAGTAGTGAAGGAGCGAGGAGTCGAGGACGTGATGTCGCACAAAAGTCATAAAGAAGAGAGCACAAACCAAACAGACTGTGGAGCGAATAGCATCAGTCTGGTTTCCTGGATGATCACAGTGGAAACCTGGACAACACTTTAGACTTTCCCCCAGAAACCACGTGCATGAGGTTCAAGCAGGACTGGCAAGGATACAGCTCGAGGGTGAACTCCCGCGCCGTCTGAGGAATGAGCTACTACTTCATAAATCAGCCAGTAATGGCCTCCAGACGCTAAGTGCACATTGATTAAACGCGCAGCGCACTCAGCTTGTGTACAGCTGGTGTAAATCTAATCAAAGTTCAAGTACATTTAACTTTTGGATTGTTTTGAGGAGACGGAGCACGCTGTGATCTCGTCATCCATCGCTGTGGTGAGCAGCACAGTCTTTGCAGCCAAACACAACAATGCAAACAGCTGAGCTAGTTTGTGGATGCAGCAAGTAAGCGTGTAAATTCCTGATTGTTTATGTTGACACTGAACTCACCACCTCTCCTGCTTGGACTTTGCTTCCTTCCACACACTCGTCTGAACTAGTATTTCCAAAGACCTCGCCCCCTTTTCACCTCGTCAACACCTAAAATATGGAAAACATCTGCCTTCAGCTGGATTTCCCAGCATTTGTAGTGCTCCCCTGGTCCTCCTGACCTCACCTGCAGTTTTAAACACTCGGCTGTCTGCACGGAAACACTGACGAAACTGAAACGTTCCACTGCCGTCCACAGCTTTTGATCCACAGCAGCTAATACCAGAAACATGCTCACGCACGCCCACAGCAGAGCTTCTGCACCAAGACGATCCCCATGTCACCGTTAGCTCTGATAGGTCAGCACGTGTGCCATCAAAGCCATAACAGAGTTTCCCAGCCCTGCCATTGTGCCACGCTCCATGAATTGTTGCGTAACGTGATGAAATGTACTGATTAATCCAGACGATTCACACAGGCCAGGCACACTTTTAGATTTGCAGAGGCTCGCTGTGAAATCTAACACCTACCTAAGCTGCAGCTGCAAACATCTGGAGGAACCATAACTGCTCGTGTTAAAGCTGCATCGCTGTATGGATGCAGATTGACATGCTCAACACCTCATTTTTGCTCCTTCACCGTTTAATCTTTTCATCTTCTCTCTCTCTCTCTCTCTCTCTCTCTCTCACACACACACACACACACACACACACACACACACACACACACACACACACACTGACCTCTATCCAACATCTGCTTTGGCGAGACGTTCAATTTAGCTCTGATTTCCAGTAGGAGCCATTAGAAGCTGCGAGACAAAGGAGGCTTTTCACCATCAGACTGACTGACTGCAGTTTAACGTCACGGCCACAGGATCACGGATGTGCAGAACATTCACACAGAAAAAGAATTGGGATATGAGGTGAATGTCAGGATGTTATTTTAGTGTTTAATGATGCAGGTTCAGTAACAGCTGTTTTTATGGGTGGGAGCACCTAACCAGAGATGTAATCCGATTACTTTTTCAAGTAACGAGTAAAGTAAGGGATTACTATTGCAAAAACGGTAATTAGATTACTTTCCCGTAGGAACGCTGCGTTACTGCGTTACTAAAACCGTGAGTTTTTGCGAGAATGTCTCATGACAGTGACGTAAGCGAGTGCGACGTTCGTGACAACAGCTGTGTGCAGATCAACAATGGATCATATATCGAGTGCAGAGAGAGTATGAGCGTGCAGCGTTTAAAGCGTGGAAGTACTGACCTTACTTTGAGTTTGATTCCATAAAAAGTGACAAAAACATTAGTGTCCGTTGTGCGTGGGAAGAAAACTTCTTTTTACAGCGAAAAAACCCCTAAACTTCCAAACAAGCACCGAGTAGCTACGACGTAATGGGAAACTCACAGAGAAACTCGCGGATTCTTCCACTGACCGCTGCGGCACACCTGCACCAGGGTAACCCTCCGCCTACCCCACTCCTGCTTTACAGGTGAAAATAGAGCAACAGGACCGCTAGTCTTTGACTTTATTTATTTTCTGCTGTGTTTTACTTGCATCTATTTGAAAGAGTGAGTGTAAACACACAAAATATTTTATTTTATGTGCTGGAATGTGCAGAAAATAGGTTTAAATGTTAAACTAATTTCTTCCAGTCAGAGAATGTTGCAGATAATTAAATTTTTGCTTGATGCATAAAGTTAAAAGATTAAAACTAATAAAACAAGTTTTAAAAAGAGACTTTTCCATTTGATTACATTTTGTATGATGATTATGCAGAAAAAGTAGAATTGGGCTGAAAGATCTATCACTTTATCACCTATTCAGGTTGTAAATCGTGTTTTTAAAAAGTAACTAAGTAATTAATTACTTTTGAAAATAAGTAATCAGTAAAGTAAAGATGGGGTGGCTGTAGCTCAGGTGGCAGAGCAGGTCAGCCACTAACCAGAAGGTCGGTGGTTCGATCCCAGGCTGCTCCAGTCTGCATGCCAAATATCCTTGGGCAAGATACTAGCCCCACGTTGCTCTCCGATGCATCCATCGGAGTGTGAATGTGTATGAATGGTAGATTACTTAGCACTTAGGTCAGAAAAAAGTGCTTGTGTGATTGGGTGTGATTGGGTGAATGAATTAGTTGTATAAAGCGCTTTGAGTGCTCAGACAGAGTAGAAAAGCGCTATATAAGAACAAATCCATTTAAAGTAACGGGATTACTCTTTTGGGGAAGTAATTAGTTACTGATTACTTTTTTCAAGTAACTTGACCAACACTGCACCTAACAACTGGAGTTGGTGGAGGCTAACCAGGAGATTTAACACAAAGTACAGAAAGCAAATAAATACAGTAATGATCCCATTATTGATCCTTCAGTATGACACTGATCACAACACTCTCCATGCTGGGAGCTTCACCAGCATCCTTTCCAAGAAACCAGTCAAAATAAAACTAGTGGAGGAGATGATGACCTGTGACGTGAGGAGTTATCATCTACCTCCAGGAGTGGATCACAGCTCAAAGGCATTGTGACTGAAATGTGCTTCCATTACAGATCTACATCCACAGGATGCTTCAGCAGGTACACCTCGCTGCACTGACAGTTGCAGAACGTGTCGTCTGCACAGCCACGTTGCATTTTACTGACCTGAAACTGAGCATGCATCAAGACATTTATAATTATATGCACATTACAGCCTCTGTTTTTAGGCTTTGTTTGATTGGGGTGTGTTACAGATAACGTGATAAAGCCCACTCTGCTGTGGAGCACAGTGCTCTGTGTTGCTGTGTTCAGCATATTTGAAACCAAAGGCCTGTTTTACAAGATCAGTGTGACTGTGGAAGGTAACGACCTTGAGCTGGCTCAGCCTTGCTGAAATGCCTCCAGTTTAGCCAACCATCATGAATTAAGAGACATCCATAAGACTGTTTCCAGCGCTGACAAAAGCATATTTTCATCATATAATTACGATGTAATTTTCTGTGGGAAGAGCCAGAGCCAGCCAGTTAGACATGCTCTCATGGAAGCAAACTCATAGGCTTTGGCCAGGATCCTGAGTTATCACTGATGCATTCATGGCACTGTGAGTGTGTGGGAGGGTTAGAATAAAAGGACTGGGTATTGTAAAGTACTTTGAGAGCTCAGTTAGAGGTTGTTCCAGGGGTGTCCAACTCCAGGCCTCAAGGGCCGGTGTCCTTGATCCATCACAGCTGATTCAAATGACTCAATGACCTCGTCAACATGTCCTGAAGTTCTCCAGAGACTGGTAATGAACTAGTCATGTGATTCAGGTGTGTTGACCCAGGGTGAGATCTAAAACCTGCAGGACCTCGAGGCCTGGAGTTGGACAACAATATACAGGTCACCAGTCAGCACACTGGGCCAGAACATCGACTCTAGGAGGCCCTCCCAGTCTGGCTCTTTTCTCAGCCCTACTCTGAGCTCGTCACCTGTAAAAACATGAAGAGAATCTTTTTATTTGTTTATGCTTTATAAATATGTTTATGACATCAAACTGTGTTTTCAGACACTGAGCCAAACGAAGGCTTTCAGTTTAGATTGCTATACGAGCACATGTGACATTACCTGGGCATCTGTCAGGTGTTCGTTTTGACTTGCTTTGCAGAGCTGCAGCTCCTTCACTGATCACAGACTCTCGTGTTAAAATGTCCAAACAAACAGAGTTCAAAATTTACTGTCTGCTACAAACAGTCCTTTGGCCTGTGGATCTCTAAAATTAGAAATATCCTGTCTCAGAGTGACGCTGAAAAACTAGTTCATGCATTTATTGCTTCCAGGCTAGACTACTGCAATTCATTATTATCAGGATGTCCAAAAAACTCACTGAAAAGCCTTCAGCTAATCCAAAATGCTGCAGCAAGAGTACTGACAGGGACTAGAAAGAGAGAGCAGATTTCTCCTGTTTTGGCTTCCCTTCATTGGCTTCCTGTTAAATCCAGAATTGAATTCAAAATCCTGCTCCTCACATACAAGGTCTTAAATAATCAGGCCCCATCTTATCTTAATGACCTTGTAGTACCATATCACCCTATTAGAGCACTTCGCTCCCGCTCTGCAGGCCTACTTGTTGTTCCTAGAGTATTTAAAAGTAGAATGGGAGGGAGAGCCTTCAGTTTTCAGGCCCCTCTTCTGTGGAACCAGCTTCCAGTTTGGATTCAGGAGACAGACACTATCTCTACTTTTAAGATTAGGCTTAAAACTTTCTTTTTTGCTAAAGCATATAGTTAGGGCTGGACCAGGTGACCCTGAATCCTCCCTTAGTTATGCTGCAATAGATGTAGGCTGCTGGGGATTCCCATGATGCATTGAGTTTTTCCTTTCCAGTCACCTTTCTCACTCACTATGTGTTAACAGACCTCTCTGCATTGAATCATATCTGTTATTAACCTCTGTCTCTCTTCCACAGCATGTCTTTATCCTGTCTTCCTTCTCTCACCCCAACCAATCACAGCAGATGGCCCCGCCCCTCCCTGAGCCTGGTTCTGCTGGAGGTTTCTTCCTGTTAAAAGGGAGTTTTTCCTTCCCACTGTCGCCAAAGTGCTGCTCATAGGGGGTCATATGATTGTTGGGCTTTTCTCTGTATCTATGAAGCGCCTTGAGGCGACTTTTGTTGTGATTTGGCGCTATATAAATAAAATTGAATTGAATTGAATTGGATAGTTTGTGGAAGCAGCTGATCGGTGGGGATGTTTCGGCATTACAGACGACGCTTCGTTGACGCGTCCTCACTGACCTCACTGACCTCACTGACCGCCCTGTGACCTAAATATGACCTCTGCTGGCTCCCAAAGCACGAACGTCACAGCGTCACAAAAAGAGTTCAGCACGATGATGCCACAGCGGCTCCAGCTCACAGTGAGGATGTCCATCAAAAACACAAGACATTAATCCACAGAGCTAACACTAACTCTCTCTGTGCACCATCCCTCGTGTGATTGTGCTCAGTGTGTCTGCAGCAGCATAAATAAGATCCTTAATATCCACTCAGCATTGCTGCTGTTTGACACTGTGTTTATCAGCAGTCTCCATCACAGTATGAAGACTTTTATGGCTCTGGCTTTCATTGGGCACGTGACACCAACTGATGTTGGAACAAGAGCATTCTGGGTAGGACGTGGTGCAAAGCCGTGGGCGTGGGGGGCTTTGTGCCGCCAGACCGAACTGGAGCTGGAGCTGGAAAATCCTGGTTGGTAGAAGCGGGTGAAAGCTCTGAATGATGGTCATGGCGCAGCATGTAACTGTGTTACAAGATGAAGAAAGGCCTGCGCGTGTGTGTGCGTGCACACGCCACATATGTGGGCTCGTTAGTTGCCCTCAGAGGAGCAGGAAACCCGATCTTTTCATGGCTGCTCTCAGTCGTTTGACTATGTGGAGCTGCAAGGGCTTTTAAACCTGTCTGCTGCACACATTAGGAACGAGGCTGGATAAATAAGCCCCGAGCTGACCGTGTGTGCGTGCGTGCCTCTGTGGTTTCCCTGCATAGGAAATGAAAGACCAATCAAAGTGGGCTGTGTCAGGGTTATTAGTGCACATTGTGTTTATACAAGGAGAGCTGGGAGGAAGAAAAACAGAAAGGAGTGTGAAAAAGAGCAGAAATCAGCAGCAGCACGGAGGCAGTTTCACACACACTCGTGTGTACGTACAGGACGCTCACAGAGACACGGCGGCAGAAAAAGTAAAAGACCGTAAGATGAGGTGCAAATGGGAAAGCCATTGTTACAGCCATCTCTTGAAATGAGAGACAACACTGATGCTTAGATGGCCATGAAGTATTTCCAGTTTGAGGCTCTGTGTGTTTAAATGTAACCAAAGCACATTTCTCCCACAGAAACCCTCTCCTCTTTTATTTATACATTATTATTATATTATTATTTATATAGCACCAAATCAGACAGTGGGAAGGAAAACCTCCTTTTAACAGGAAGAAACCTCCGGCAGAACCAGGCTCAGGCAGGCGGTTACGGTGTGATGGTGTTTCCAGAACACTATGACATCACTGCGATGTGAAACAACATGAAGACCGTGAGGATTGAAGTTTGTTGTCAGTCCAGAGCTGCTGACTTCCTCCGGTCTCACTGGTAACTTCTCTGAACAACAACATTGTAACAAATACAGACGAGTTTCTTTTATTTAACAAAACTCCAGAATGGCTGCAACACATGAGACACATCGTAGAACATGTGCTCGTATATAAAAACTAAAAACGGCTCCATCCTGTGGTTACAGCAGCTCGCTGCCAAACGGTGTCCGATGCCAGCCATTGTTCAGCTGCACCAGTCAGACGGCCAAGCCGCACTCACGAGGGCCCGAGGGAGGACGGCAGCGAGGGCGAGACGGGCGTTCGTTTATTCTTCACGAGAGAGGACGCACTTCGGAGCCGCCGCTAAAGCCAAGTGACTTGGGTTTGGGAGGATTCCTACACATTCCCTCTGCAGTCACGTGTGTGCACGATGAGCCGTGAAGCACAACAACAGACAGACGTGGTTTGGATCACAGCTGAGGCCGAAGCACACGAGGAGGCCTTACTGTGGCGTCCAAACAGCCACGGGCCGCTGCTTTCACAGGAAGCGTTGTCCTTACAGACCTAAAACACTGCATCCAAGGAAGTCGCTTACTCGAAAGCTCCCTAAACTCCACAGTAGTTGGCTTTAAATACAGATGCTGTGTAGGTGAAACGCTGGAGAGCACTGACACTGTTAGCATTGTTAGCAGGCTGCCTGCTTTTGTTGAATCACCTGGATGATGTGCAGCGTGTTAGTTGAACCAGGTGCCACAGTTTGTACCACAGAAAAGACAAAAGTGTGCCAAGACAAGAAACAGCCCAGAAAAGCTGTAATTTTATAAACCTGTGTGTTGGTCATTAGCAGGGCTCCTGCTGCCAAAACATGCAGCTTCATAACAGCTGTGTCTACAGACCATGTGCTGTAACACGCCTCCCTGCTGTGGCTGCAAACTCCCCAGACTTTCATGAAGGAGACCAGTGTTGCCCAGGTACTTTGGAGGCAGCGATGCCTCTGCTCACCTGCTTCTGCTCACACGAGGAGCTGAGCTCCCTGCTTGGTTTATAGCCTCCTCCAGGATCAGATGGAGTAATGTGGCTTATCAGATAAAGCTGCACTTTATTCCTGCACACCTGGCACTAAGTCACAAACATGATACTTCCAGTTAATGCTGCTTAATAGATGACTGAAGCCAAGCTTGTTGACTTTTTTGCTTTGAGAGGAACTATAATGATGTCATGTTACTGCATTATGTAACGTAAATATAATGAAAGCAGGAAGTCAAGTTTGCTGAGAAAAACATGCCAGACGAGCCCACATTCAGTACATTTTATCATCTCTGATGGACATTTGCCTCTGGCACAACAACTGTTGCTTTACACGCGAGACAGGAACCATGAGCTCACCTGTGACTATTACTAAAGCAGTAAGACTATAAAACCTCCAGCTTCGCTACTTTGAAAGGATTTGTCCACTTCCTGTTTGTATTATTTATTTCATTATTTAGTATTTGTCCCATTTACATGTTTCAGATCCTTAATCAAGCATTAATATCAGTAAATATACACAAAGTTTAAAATAACGACGGCCTTTATTAAGGAGGAACGCTATCCAAACATACCCTGTGTGAAAAGTAGACTAAAGACTGGTTGTGCGACAGTTTGCAGGAAAAACAACAAACAAGCCATTTATGAGCAATCATCGTCCTGCAGCATAATCGGTCTCACACACACAACAAAGTGCACATTCTTTCTAATCTCGTAACCCATCCATCCATCTTCATCCGCTTTATCCGGGACCGGGTCGCGGGGGCAGCAGCCTAAGCAAAGAGGCCCAGACCTCCCTCTCCCCAGCCACCTCCTCCAGCTCGTCCGGGGGAACACCAAGGCGTTCCCAGGCCAGCTGAGAGATATAATCTCTCCAGCGTGTCCTGGGTCTGCCCCGGGGCCTCCTCCCGGTGGGACATGCCTGGAACACCTCACCCAGGAGGCGCCCAGGGGGCATCCTTGTCAGATGCCCGAACCACCTCAGCTGGCTCCTTTCGATGTGGAGCAGCAGCGGCTCTACTCTGAGCCCCTCCCGGATTGCCGAACTTCTCACCCTATCTCTAAGGGAGAGGCCAGCCACCCTTCGGAGGAAGCTCATTTCCGTCGCTTGTATCCGCGATCTTGTCCTTTCGGTCACTACCCACAGCTCGTGGCCATAGGTGAGGGTAGGGACGTAGATCGACCGGTAAATTGAGAGCTTCGCTTTTACACTCAGCTCCCTCTTCACCACGACGGACCGGTGCAGCGTCTGCATTACTGCAGCTGCAGCCCCAATCCGTCTGTCGATCTCCGGCTCCCTTCTCCCATCACTCGCGAACAAGACCCCGAGATACTTGAACTCCTCCACTTGGGGCAGGAACTCATCCCCGACCCGGAGTGGGCACTCCACCCTTTTCCGTCTGAGAACCATGGCCTCAGATTTGGAGGTGCTGATCCTCATTCCCGCTGCTTCACACTCAGCTGCGAACCGCTCCAGTGCGAGCTGGAGGCCCTCACCCGATGAAGCCAACAGAACCACATCATCCGCAAAGATCAGAGATGAGATTCTGAGGCCACCAAAGCGAAAGCCCTCCGCCACTTGGCTGCGCCTAGAAATCCTGTCCATAAAAATTATGAACAGAACCGGTGACAAAGGGCAGCCCTGGCGGAGCCCATCACCCACCGGGAACGAGTCCGACTTATTGCCGGCAATGCGAACCAAGCTCTTGCAACGGTTGTATAGGGATTGAATGGCCCGTAGCAATGGGCCAGACACCCCATACTCCCGCAACACCTCCCACAGGACACCCCGAGGGACACGGTCGAATGCCTTCTCCAAGTCCACAAAACACATGTAGACTGGTTGGGCAAACTCCCATGCACCCTCAAGTATCCTCGAGAGGATGAAGAGCTGGTCCAGTGTTCCGCGACCAGGACGAAAACCACATTGTTCCTCCTGCATCCGAGGTTCGACTAGCGGATGAACTCTCCTTTCCAGCACCCTGGCATAGACTTTCCCGGGGAGGCTGAGGAGTGTGATCCCCCTGTAGTTGGAACACACCCTCCGGTCCCCCTTCTTAAAGATGGGGACCACCACCCCGGTCTGCCAATCCACGGGTACTGCCCCTGATCTCCACGCAACATTGCAGAGGCGTGTCAACCAGGACAGCCCTACAACGTCCAGAGCCTTCAGGAACTCGGGGCAGACCTCATCAACACCAGGGGCTCTGCCACCAAGGAGTTGTTTAACTGCCTCAGTGACCTCGCCCCCGGAAATTGGCGGGTCATTCCCCTCATCCCCAGACTCTGCTTCCTCCTCGGAAGACGCGTCAGTGGGATTAAGGAGGTCCTCGAAGTATTCCTTCCACCGCCTGACAATTTTCTCAGTCGACGTCAGCAGTGCTCCGCCAGCACTATACACAGTGCAGGTAGAGCACCGCTTTCCCCTCCTAAGACGCCTAACGGTCTGCCAGAACCTCTTCGAGGCAGTCCGAAAGTCTTTTTCCATGGCCTCTCCGAACTCCTTCCACACCCGAGTTTTTGCTTCAGCCACTGCCCGAGCCGCATTCCGCTTGGCCTGTCAATACCTGTCGGCTGCCTCCGGAGTCCCACAGGCTAACCAAGCCCGATAGGACTCCTTCTTCAGCCTGGTGGCTCCCTTCACCTCTGGTGTCCACCATTTGGTTCGGGGATTACCACCACGGCAGGCACCAACCACCCTGCGGCCGCAGCTCAATGCAGCAGTTTCGGCAATGGAGGCGCTGAACATGGTCCATTCGGACTCAATGTCCCCCGCCTCCCTCGGAATGCTGTTGAAGCTCTGCCGGAGGTGTGCGTTGAAGATCACGCGGACTGGGGCCTCTGCTAGTCGTTCCCAGCACACCCTCACTACGCGTTTAGGTGCACCAGGTCTGTCCAGCGTCCTCCCCCGCCACCTGATCCAACTCACCACCAGGTGGTGATCAGTTGACAGCTCAGCCCCTCTCTTTACCCGAGTGTCCAGAACATATGGTCGCAGGTCTGGTGATACGATTACAAAATCGATCATCGACCTACGGCCTAGAGCGTCCTGGTGCCACGTGCACTTATGGACACTCTTATGTTCGAACAAGGTGTTCGTTATGGCCAAACTGTGATTAGCACAGAAGTCCAATAACAAAGCACCGCTCGGGTTCAGATCAGGGAGGCTGTTCCTCCCAATCACGCCCCTCCAGGTCTCGCTGTCGTTACCCACGTGAGCCTTGAAGTCTCCCAGCAGGACAACAGAGTCTCCAGGTGGAGCACCTTCCAGCACCCCCTCCAGGGACTCTAAGAAGGCTGGGTACTCCGAACTGCCACTCGGCGCATAAGCGCAGATGACAGTCAGGACCCGTTCCCCGACCCTAAGGCGCAGGGAACAAACCCTCTCGTCCACCGGGAAAAACCCCAACGTACTGGCAGCAAGCCGAGGGGATATTAGAATACCCACCCCAGCCCGCCGCCTCTCACCAGGGGCAACTCCAGACTGAGACAGAGTCCAGCCCCTCTCCAGGAGACTTGTTCCAGAGCCGAAGCCATGCGTAGAGGTGAGCCCGACTATATCTAGCCGGTACCTCTCAACCTCACGCACTAACTCAGGCTCCTTCCCCACCAGAGAGGTGACATTCCATGACCCTATTGCCAGCCGGCAGCCGGGGGTCAGTCCGCCAGGGCCTCCGCTCCTGGCCGCCACCCGGCACACAATGCACCTGACCCCTATGGCGCCTCCTGCGGGTGGTGGGCCTGCGGGAGGATGGGCCCATGTCTCCTCTTCGGGCTGTGCCCGGCCGGGCCCCATGGACTAAGGCCCGGCCACCAGACGCTCGCCCTCGGGCACCCTCCCCGGGCCTGGCTCCAGGGCGGGGACCCGGTAACCCTATCCCGGGCAGGGTAAACTGTTCCCTCAGTGTTTTTTTCATAAGGGTCTTATAATAATAAGAAAAAAATCTGGTCCTTTGTCCTCGACACATCTTCACTATAAGGAAATATAACCTCAGGTACACAACATGAGAAAACAGCACCTTGCTGTGGTTTCCTCCATCGGAAAACAACATCTCCAGTAACACTGTGAGGAACCTTGGAGTCATTTTTGACCAGGACATGTCCTTTAACGCACATATTAAACAAATATGTAAGACTGCTTTCTTCCATTTGTGCAACATCTCTAAAATTAGAAATATCCTGTCTCAGAATGACGCTGAAAAACTAGTTCATGCATTTATTACTTCCAGGCTGGACGACTGTAATTCATTATTATCAGGAAGTCCTAAAAACTCCCTGAAAAGCCTTCAGCTAATCCAAAATGCTGCAGCAAGAGTCCTGACAGGGACTAGAAAGAGAGAGCAGATTTCTCCTGTTTTAGCTTCCTGTTAAATCCAGAATTCAAAATCCTGCTCCTCACATACAAGGTCTTAAATAATCAGGCCCCATCTTATCTTAATGACCTTGTAGTACCATATCACCCTATTAGAGCACTTCGCTCTCGCTCTGCAGGCCTACTTGTTGTTCCTGGAGTATTTAAAAGTAGAATGGGAGGCAGAGCCTTCAGTTTTCAGGCCCCTCTTCTGTGGAATCAGCTTCCAGTTTGGATTCAGGAGACAGACACTATCTCTACTTTCAAGATTAGGCTTCAAACTTTCCTTTTTGCTAAAGCATATAGTTAGGGCTGGACCAGGTGACCCTGAATCCTCCCTTAGTTATGCTGCAATAGATGTAGGCTGCCGGGGATTCCCATGATGCATTGAGTTTTTCCTTTCCAGTCACCTTTCTCACTCACTATGTATTAACAGACCTCTCTGCATTGAATCATATCTGTTATTAACCTCTGTCTCTCTTCCACAGCATGTCTTTATCCTGTCTTCCTTCTCTCACCCC
>NC_140455.1:3568731-3583731 GCF_963576455.1 Neolamprologus multifasciatus
AAGTGGGCTAAAGCAGTTAATTAAAAGTAGTCTAATATAAATGCTGTAATCTGATTACTTTAATAAACATATAACTGGGATCCTGGCGTGACCACAGTGCACACGTCTGCTGTCGCTCACAGTGGTCCAACTGTCCACACAGGGAGTTTGTGTGTTCACAGGAAACATTAGAGGCAACGTTGCTTCAGAGTCCAACAAAGGGCAAAAGCAGACAGCCAGGACGACAGATCACGTTAAAGTTACTGCAGGTTCTCATCACTGGCACCGCTCACCACTTTAATGCCAAAAACCCTCTGCTGGGAGACCGTCCCCAACCGTCCCCACCTTCATTCCTCCAACCACACCCTCCCACTGTCTCACTCCAGCTGATAGTTTAAAGATGGCAGCCTTGCAGACAGCACAGTCATCATCTGGAGCTTAAACATATGGTGCTCTTGGCAGTGAGAGGAGACGTTGCTCAGCACGCCAGGCAGCCAAATGTGGGCCACTTTCAGGACACTGTGAAGGAAATTAGAGCGCGAGTGAGAGGACGGACTGTCTGGGCCTCTGTGGGAGAGAGAAAGCAACAGAAGTCAGATTCATGCTCTGAGCTCTGCTACAGAGAAGCAGGTCGTGAGGAAAGGTGCAGACCGCCGCAGTGCACAGGAAGCACAGGGCGGGAACGCGCTGAGTCCTGTGATGGACGACTTTCCCACTTCCCTGTCAGAGAGTGTAACGCAGCAGTCAGCAGCCCGTCAGGCTTTTGCAGACGTTAGCTTTTCCCAAAGCTCTGCTCAGAACTAAAGCTGGAGTTTTGTGTCGTTATGCTCAGCAGCACCAGACGCTGCAAAGATTTATGATGTGATCATATTTGGATCTGTGGCTCTGATGAGGATGAAACTATGTTGACTTTGTAGTATTTTAGGACCCTGTACATCAGTATTTATGACAGAAAACATCAGCTTTAATGGAAACGTCTCTGAAGCACAGGGTTCAAAGTGCACTGATCCACCTGATTTCCTGGGGTTTGTTCTGCACTGTGCTGCCAAAAAGATGTGAATCTCATCCTGACTTTTCTGGAAATGATGATGAACACTGGGATTTCTCACGTTGCCTGACTCACTGACTGGTGTGCACTGGGATTCCAGTAGAACTGCTGGGATGTGACGAGTGTGAGCTGAGCAGATGTAACTGCCCATTAACCACCCTTCCCTACAGCACCTGCAGGAGCCACATTTATTCTAACAGACGAGGTCTTTAAAAAGCTGTGAGGTTGCAGATGGCCAAAGCTAAAGTCCCGGCTTTAAAAGGCGCCATCGCTGCTACGTGGGTGGCTTTGTTTTTGACTGCATAGCTCGCGTGGCTGTTCGTAGCCCTGCGGCCCACTCTGGGACGAGCTGTGGAGATCAGATTTCAGCTGTAAAATCTCAGTTACTGCTCAGTCTTCTTGTCTCTGCCGTCATCGGCCCTCCCTCAGACTCCACAAGCTCCAGCAGCTTCTTGGCCTCCACTCTTGTGTCGTCTTTTGACTTTGACAGAAAATCAAAGGCTGCGCTGCTGCGTCACCATCACAACAAAAGTCTCAGGCTGAGAGGAAAGAATGAGCTGAACAGATAAAAGCATGTTTCCTGTCAGAGCCATTAGTCTGAATCACAGTTCACTGAAACCTGCGAGCAGTTTGTAGATTCCCAGGCTCTGCTTTGCTTCTGTTTCACGGCGCAGACAGGGCCCTCTCTACGTGGCTCCATCGGTTGAGCACCACCTCGTGTGTGTGTGGGGTCGTTTAGCAACGTGGCCGAACATCCTGTGATGTCATTTGTATGCGACAGGTGGCCGTCGAGGCGACGGTGTGCCTGCGTCTTGGTGTGTGACTTTTGGTCAGACTTATTTGTGATGTCATTTCCCTCAGGTTTTTTGTCCCTTCCTTCCCTCCCCATCTCCAGCTGCCTCCCTCTTCCCGCTCCACCACAACCACCCACACATGCAGGGCCTTGGGGTAGGGGTGTGTCACCAGGGTGCAGAGGAGGTAACCCCCCCCCCCCCCCCCCCCGTCCCTTTCTGGCTGCCTCTGCCTCAATTTTATCTCACAACTTAGACATTCACATTACTCACACTCTCATTACACATACATATAGGACCTTGGGGGTGGGCACGCTACACGGAATCCCAATTACCATCAAGGTGTACACCTCACCCCTGGCGTCGTTGCCCACCTCTCAATTTTAAATACTTGTAGACACTGAGGCCCTCTAAGGTTTGGAGGCCTATCTCCCCCCACCACTTCCCCTGCCAGTGGCAGACGCCCTCAGACATCGGTGCGTTGGTGGTTCTTTGTGTCCGGCGATGGGCGCCCAGGTACACACCGGCTCACTCCTTGGTGGCTGCTTATCGGGGCCTGGAGCTCGCTTGGGCCACTTCGGAGGTGGGGTGCCCCCGGCCTCTCGGCCTGGGGCTCGGTCACTCTGGCACAGCTAGCTGCCGGCGGAGCTCACGGGCACGTCACTGCAACCCCCCCGGCTTCTGCTCCGTGGCTGCTGAGTGACCCCTCATCTGGGACTCTCCTCAGCTCTTTCTGGGACGGTGGCACGGCTGCCCCTCTGTTGGTCTTCCTTGGTCTCTTGTGTTCTGAGGGCCTCTGGATGTCTGGAGTCTTGATCTCCTCCATACCTGCTTCGCAGCGTGAAAGCAAGTCCGGGGGCCGGCCACGGTGACAAAGATGCCGACCGTGCGGACGGTGACGGCGGGGGGAATGCAAGTCCGGGGGCCGGCCACGGTGACAAAGATGCCGACCGTGCGGACGGTGACGGCGGCGTGAAAGCAAGTCCGGAGGCCGGCCACGGTGACGAAGATGCCCAACATGCAGCCTGGCAGATGACCGACGGTGTTGAGGCGGCAGTTGGGGACCTGAAGGCTGCGTGGCCTTCGCAGCACCAGACGAGACGGAAGCTGAGGCTGGACCAGACGAGGGCGAAGGCGGACCAGGACCAGACGAAGGCGGAGCTGGACCAGGACCTGGACCAGACGAAGACGAAGACGAAGACGGAGCTGGACCAGACGAAGGCGGAGCTGGACCAGGACCAGACGAAGCAGATGAGGCAGAGGCCGGACCAGGCGACGGCGAAGTTGATGGTGGTGAAGCCGGACCAGGCGACGGCGAAGTTGATGGTGGTGAAGCCGGACCAGGCGATGGCGTGGATGATGGTGGTGACTCCGAGGCTGCAGCTGGCGGCAGCGTGGAAGCCGGAGACGGAGGCGCTGCAGCAGGCGGCGGCGTGGACGAAACAGTGGATGCGGCTGCTGCTGCAGGCGTGGATGCGGCCGCTGGTGGAGCAGCTGGTGGCTGGACGGGCTCCTCGGGCCCCCCAGCTGGCGAAGCAGGAGGCCGGACGGGCTCCTCGGGCCCTCCAGCTGGCGAAGCAGGAGGCCGGACGGGCTCCTCGGCCCCTCCAGCTGGCGAAGCAGGAAGCTGGCTAGGTTCTCCTGAACCTCCAGCTGACGAGTCTTGGGGCTGGACGGGCTCCTCGGGCCCTCCAGCTGACGAGTCTTGGGACTGGACGGGCTCCTCGGGCCCCCCAGCGAAAACAGTCTCAGAACCAGTGGGCACTGGAGCCCCTGGCACACACAGGACAGAACCAGCAGGTGCGGGGACCCCTGGCAGAGACGGAACAGAACCAGCAGGTGTGGGGACCTCTGGCGGGCGCAGAACAGAACCAGCAGGTGCGGGGACCTCTGGCAGAGACGGAACAGAACCAGCAGGTGCGGGGACCTCTGGCGGGCGCAGAACAGACTGCAGCTGCGCGGAGCACCGACCCTGCTCAGGCAGCGACAGCTGGGTGCAGTCCTCAGCTGGGTTCTTAGCCTCCAGGGGTCCAGAGTCTGCTGGGGGCCGAAACCCAGCCTCTGGGGAGGCCCTGGAGCAAGTAACAGTCTCTAAACTAGCCAGCTGTTGAGGAACAATTGCCTTCTTAACGTGTTTGTCTCTCTGCAAAACGTACGTACTAGAAACAGAGTCCTGTGCAGCTGGACGAGCTTGCGGCTGTGCAGCTAAACGAGCTAAAGACAGCTGAGCAGGAGAATGAACAGGCAACAAACAGTTCTTCTTGTCATCTGCTGCACAAAACAAAGCCCCTGAATAAACTGTCCCACAGTCCAAAACAGAAAAAGTGTCCTTCTCACTCACCACAGCCTGCAGTGCTATAGTCCTAATATCAGGCTGTGGGGTGACGCGTCGACGGCGCGATCGTCGCCTCCTCCCTGCGGACGGCTCCGGCGGGCCGGGCAAAACCTCCGGCGGGCCGGGCAAAACCTCCGGTGGGCCGGGCAAAACCTCCGGCGGGCCGGGCAAAACTCCGGCGGGAGAAGCTGACGTGGCTGTTCCGGGGCGGCCGTAGTCCGCTGCTGCTGGACAAAGTCTGTGGATTCCCGAGCTTGCACCACCTCCCGGGCTTTATGCAGGTCGTGAATTAAGTCCGAAAATCCCCTGACCTGGTGGAGATAGGGATTTCCATCCAGAATAGCCTCAATGGCATTTATCCCCACAACCTTCGCTCGTGCGTTGGAGGTGTGGGTTACCCAGTCCACCAGGCGCAGGGCGCGTGTGAGGTCGCTCTCCCCGGACAAAGCTGCTGGATCCATCTTGTGGTCGCGTCGTACTGTCACGGCTGGGGCGGCAGTCGTGTGGAGGGTGAGAAAGGAGGATCCAATGGCAGACAATGGTGGAGGTGCAAGTGGGTTTTATTTACAGTGCAAATAACAGAAGTGAGGGCAGGACAGAAGATAAACCTAAACTGGGTGAAACTAACAAACAAACCTGGAACATAAGGTCAGCGGGAGAAACTCGGAGATAGCAGATGAGGACGGCAGAACAGAGAGACGTAGAGAAACCTAGGGAATGAACACAGACGACGCGACGAGAAGCACAGGCAGACACCAACTATAAATACACACACCAGGTAATCAGGAAATGGCACACAGGAGGGCAACACAGCTGGGAGGAATCAGGGCTGACGGGACAGGGGAAATGTAAACTGAACATACTCACATCAGACAGAGACCTTCACAATAAAACAGGAAACTCAGACACGAGGAACCAAACAAGACACAGAACTAAACAGACAGCTTCACAAACAGGCGGGGTGACACGATAGACAGACAGAGACACAGACGCAGACTCAAAAGCAGACCGAATATAACACATAGAACTCAAACAATAATAATCATCATAATAAACTAGAAAATGATAATAAACTAAAAGCGCTGGGTCACCGACCCAGGACCATGACACATATATCATTGTGATGTTGTTTATTCTATTGCTCTCGTTTTCTTCTGCTTGTTTTCTTTTTTCTTTCTCAACAGGTGATCCAGGTGATCGATATATTTATTTTTTTTGTCTGCTTATTTAGTTGGTTTTTGTTTTTTGCCCTTCTCCCCCGTGTTTTTCTTTCCCTCTTTCTTTCTCCCTTTTCTTTCCCCCAGTCAAGTCTGTCCCGTATTCAGCAAGTGAAAATAAAATAAAGAATAAAAGGTGAATCAAATGGACCATTACGGCAAAGCTGGGATGGTCAATTTGGTAAAGAAAATCCGTTGGGCATCTTTCTTCGCCTTTAGACAATAATTCTGATGCAAAAGAGCCAAACGGGACAGGCAAAAAAAAAAAAAAAAAAAAAAAGTTTTTTTGTTGTTACAATAAAGTGAACTGATATTATTTAGTCAAAACAAACTTTTTCTCAGTCCTTTTGTTTTACATTCAAACAAAAAGTGAGCTCGTGGCTCAACAGTGTTTACAAAATGTGGCATGTTTAACTTATTTACATAAAGTACATTTACGTAGAGGGTCGACCTGACATTGTACATACAGGTGAGGTGCACCAATTCAGGGCTGGTGTTACCTAATTTCAGGGCGGAGGGGGGACAAAGCTAATCCATTTATTCCAGATTTTGTAGAATTTGTCTTTTCGAATTTTTTAAGGAAAATGTCATTTTTCCATTTTAAATATTTCAAAAACAACATTAAACCAATCCTCAAGTGTTGGTGGAGTTGGATTTGCCACTTTCTGCTTATTAATGTTTTGCTGGCCGCTAATAGCGCTTGTAAGAGTTTTGTCTGCTGCTGTGCCGAGTGAACTCAGAGCAACACAGATATCCTCTGGATCAGTCAAGAACGTGGCTTCATCAGCGGAGCTATAAAAGCAAAGATCTCTGTGAGCAGCAGCCTGCTGTGAAGCTTGGAGCGGTCCCAGCGTGGCGTCTGCTGCAGGCAGCGCTGCTGTTATGATCCACAGCATCAACTTTATTGCTGTTACTGTAACGCATCCATGTGTGGGTGAACCGCTGCCATGCCACCAAAACAGTGACAGTAAACAATGGAACATCACATTTGACAACTTTAATTCAACACTGACTCACAAGGTGCTGCTGCCACCTGTGTAATGGGCCTCTCTGTGGCCACGCCCCCCAGTGAGTGATATCACTGCAGGTGTTCCCCTTTAGTCAAATGCACAACACCTGATGTGACCAAAGGCCTGTGTCTGAGTCACTGCTGCTGACACGTAAAGCAGTGAACCTGAAAGCTCAAGACGTAAACGAGCACTTTCAGGGCGGCGCCTGCACGGTGTGTTGATGTGTGTGCGTCCTCCACCTGTGTTCTTTGCACACTGATTCAGAAACACTGGGCTAAACATGAAGTCATGCAAGATATTTACTGATTAAATCGTTTTGCTGATATCATCGTGCATCATGAGGACATGAATATGTAAATCAGAGTCTAACTACGTCTCAGCATTATTATGGGCTGGACGTGGACCTCAGCTACCTGCAGACAACGTCTATAGAGGCTCCAAAGCATGTGGTGCAATCAGCCTGTGTGCTGTTCTTGGTCTGCAGGGAAGAACAACAGAGAGCGTCCACTGTCGCTGTTACTTTTCACGCTGATTGGTGAGCTATGTGCTGCTGGGTTTGTGGTAATGATAGCAGGTTGCTTAGGCTGTGTGGGCTGAGAATCCATATGCAAACAATCACAAAGCAAGCATCGGTGAATCAAATGAAAGAAACGCTGCCTAACCAGCTGATGTCATAAACAATCCCCAACAGGCAGCAGTTTAAAGAACTGATGAAGTAAACTGAACATCTCTTTTTTCCTTTGCAGTCAGACATTCTTGTGAGCTGCTCGACGTCCTGCAGTAACAGTCACATGCATGCACATGCTAACGATGCTAAAACCAAATCTAAACCCAGCAGGTTGGTTAAGCTGTATCTGTCATTTTAGCAAAAGTTCGTTTTAGTGTAACGTGATTTACACACAGGTTGTGTTATCATGCACTGGTCTTGTTGTTGTTGCTGCACACTGCCAACATGCACACATCCGTGCACGTGCACAGCTAGCAAAGAACGGCCCTTTATTGCCATTGTGCATGTAAACAGAATTCCAGGTGCTCCAAACCAGCTGTGCAGAATAAAGAACCAACAGCTCGGTCTGAGTCTGTGTGATGGAGGTTACTCTCTGATTGTGGAGGTGGGCTGTGTGTTTGCTAACAGTGCCAATGAAACCAGTTGTTGTTGGAGTTCAGCCACATTGATCTGACCTCATATTCATTTCATGTCACTGTCAGTCTAAATCAGGGGTGGGCAACTCCAGGCCTCTGGAGAAGACATGTTGAGGAGGTCATTGAGCCGTTTGAATCAGCTGTGTTGGATCAAGGACACATCTAAACCTGCAGGGCAGCGGCACTCGAGGCCTGGAGTTAGACACCTCTGGTCTAAATGAGTCAGGTGCTTTTGACTGCTGCACGTGCCCCAAGACCGCAGGACTACAGGATATAGAGCCACGCCGATGTTTAGATGCCTTTCAGACCGTATTTGGCGTCCTTCAGGGAAGCTCGACTCAGCTCGGTGCTGGCTCTGCTTCTGTGAAAGCTGCTAACCTTTGACCAACTGATATAAGATGATAAGAGCACACAGGTCGGTTGCAGCTCCCTCACCCTCACAAGGCAAAAACAATAAATGCCTGGGCCATGACCTGCACTTATAAGATCCAGTATGTGGTTGGTGTGGAGCTGACAATGCAATAAAAAGTTATTTACACACAGTCGTGTCCTATTTCTTCATCTAAGGATTGTTTTAGATGCTTGAAATATAAATTGTGTTTCTCATTTTGTAGCACAGTTCTTTCTTTCCTGCCTTCAAATAAAAGTATTTGAGGCTGCCTACACTAAAGCGCTCTAACAGTCACTCGTCTACTCAGGAATCCATTACTGCAAACTTTCCTGGGAGCTGTGAGCTTCAGGAAAGTTTCACAGTCGTTGTTTTGATCCAACCACACTGATGGAAACACACTTAATTCTCGTTTTTTGTGTTTGCAGCTTTTTACAAGTGGGCACAAGTTTATTTGGCAGGACAACAGGCCAGGTGTTACGAGGGGAGGGGCGGGCTCGCTACGGTCCAAACATGCACACGGCCTCAGTATGCACACACACATCCTCACATGGGAGGTGGTCCTTTCCCATCAGCCCCTCATTACTCTGCAGCAGCGTAATAATACACCGGTGTGATGGAGGTGCAGTTTACATGAGCTCATGAGGGAAGGAGCCCAGTATCACCAGTATCACCAGTATCCATTTAATGACACATTTTATCTCAAATAAACTGCAGTTTGCAGACATGTGAGTACAGTACGTGTGAGTGAACGCAGTGGTACAAAGTCAGTGACAGGAAGCTAAACCCTGAATCAACAGTTACGTGACACACACATGTTGTGTCAGCATGAAGCTAACAGGACAGCACGACCCAAAAAGAAGAGAGGATGGTTCTTTAATCAGAAAGGTGGTGCTTTGGTCCCTGGCTCCTCCATCCAGCTTGTAAAGCACTCTTTGTCGACACATTGAACCCTGAAGTATCGGCACCGACTGGTGTGCTGTAATTTAATTCAATTCAATTCAATTTTATTTATATAGCGCCAAATCACAACAAAAGTCGCCTCAAGGCGCTTCATAGATACAGAGAAAAACCCAACAATCATATGACCTCCTATGAGCAGCACTTTGGCGACAGTGGGAAGGAAAAACTCCCTTTTAACAGGAAGAAACCTCCAGCAGAACCAGGCTCAGGGAGGGGCGGGGCCATCTGCTGTGATTGGTTGGGGTGAGAGAAGGAAGACAGGATAAAGACATGCTGTGGAAGAGAGACAGAGATTAATAACAGATATGATTCAACACAGAGAGGTCTGTTAACACATAGTGAGTGAGAAAGGTGACTGGAAAGGAAAAACTCAATGCATCATGGGAATCCCCGGCAGCCTACGTCTATTGCAGCATAACTAAGGGAGGATTCAGGGTCACCTGGTCCAGCCCTAACTATATGCTTTAGCAAAAAGGAAAGTTTTAAGCCTAATCTTGAAAGTAGAGATAGTGTCTGTCTCCTGAATCCAAACTGGAAGCTGGTTCCACAGAAGAGGGGCCTGAAAACTGAAGGCTCTGCCTCCCATTCTACTTTTAAATACTCTAGGAACAACAAGTAGGCCTGCAGAGCGGGAGCGAAGTGCTCTAATAGGGTGATATGGTACTACAAGGTCATTAAGATAAGATGGGGCCTGATTATTTAAGACCTTGTATGTGAGGAGCAGGATTTTGAATTCTGGATTTAACAGGAAGCCAAAACAGGAGAAATATGCTCTCTCTTTCTAGTCCCTGTCAGGACTCTTGCTGCAGCATTTTGGACTGAAGGCTTTTCAGGGAGTTTTTAGGACTTCCTGATAATAATGAATTACAGTCGTCCAGCCTGGAAGTAATAAATGCAAGAATTAGTTTTTCATATTATTACGAAAATTATTACGTAATCGTAATAATAGCATAGTGTGACTATGCTAACCTAATTAGGAGCACATCACTACAGCAGCAGATTATTTGAATGCTGTGACATTTTAAGGTGCTCAGAAGCAGCCGTCTCACTGTGGCACAGAAGGATGGACGTGGTCAGCATATAAACAATGCTCTGTTTGTACCGAGAAAACATCCCACGTTACTCCACCTCCACCTCCACCCGGCACCACTCACAAGAAGCAGGATGGATCCACACTTTCATGGTGTTTACATCAAAGTCTGATGTTCTGCTGCAACAATACTCTCCTGCATGCCTGGGTCGTAACATGTGGTTATTTAGATTTGTGTTGCCTTCCTGTCAGCTCACAGCAGTCCGGTGATTCATCTCTGACCTCTGGCATCACCAAGGAATTTTCTCTGCGGCTCGCGGGATATCTTTTCCTTTTCTAGATCATTCCTCGTAAACCCCAGAGATGGTTACGTGCTACAATCCCAACAGATCACCAGTTTCTGTCTGACACCAACAACCACGTCAAGTCATTTACTCAGCAGGCTGTCTCGATCTGCTGCTGTGTAATAGACTGATCGGATATTTGCATTAACCAAGCAGCTGAACAGGTTTTCAGGTGAGTGTAAAGCATTGTGGGTACTCGACAGGGCTTGAAAAACACTGTACAGCACAAAGGCCACTGTTGCTTTGTACACACTCACCACAGGCAGGGTGTTCTCCTGGAGGACAGGAAGCAAAATAAAGCACAGAAACAGAAGCGTTAGAGTAGAACCTGCGTCGTGATCTCAGGTTTTAAAACTGTCTGTAAGTTCTGGACCATCTGGGACTGTTACACATGACTGGATGTAGATGCCTGCAGAGCTGGACCTGCACTGGGTGCTCGACCAGCATGAACAAAGGAGTGAAATGACTTTTGGCACATACTGCAGTGTGTAGAGATAACCGCGTCACGTACACTTAACATACCTGTGCATATGAAGTCAGAGTCTCCAGGGATGCCTGCAGGTTTCTTCTATTTTTCTGTTTTCAAAACGGTCGAATAAAGTTTGGTTTATTTGTTTGTTCGTTCCTGAAAAGGTAACACAGTCATCATTTTATTGCTGATTCTGAAAGTGAAACTAGCTGAAAACTGCAGTAAATACACTTGATTATTTTCAGTATTGATGAATATTGGCACGAGCATATTTACATTTTCAGGCAAACTTTCAGCACCGCTTCCTGTTTTATGCCAACTTTTCATACTGTTGTTCGGCCAACCAGAATCGATCCCAGTAAATTTGGTTTGGCAGGAAGCACACACGTGTCGGGACAAACAAAAGATGTTTTTGGACCAACGATTACAAACTCACGAGTCAGAAACCGTGAAGAGGAGCGTGTGAAACCAGCTGCCTCCACCTGCACTTTTTCCTCCTTTATGTGGGAAAACTGTTGAGATCTTAATGACCCAAAGTCCATGAACCTTCTTTACTCATTAAACTGACTGTGCTGGTTTGTGTACAGTATATATGCCTGTACCAATATTCAGAAATATCATAAACATTCAGTGTTTTACATGGATATGAAACAAATCAGAGGTGTGTGCAGCTGAGAGTGTCCCAGAGTCCTCTGAGCCTCAGCCAGCATGTGTGTGTGTGTGTGTCCATGTGTGTGTGTGCATGTGTGTGTGTGTGTCCATGTGTGTGTGTGTGTGTCCATGTGTGTGTGTGTGTGCATGTGTGTGTGTGTGTCCATGTGTGTGTGTGTGTCCATGTGTGTGTGTGTGTGTGTGCATGTGTGTGTGTGTCCATGTGTGTGTGTGTGTGTCCATGTGTGTGTGTGTGTCCATGTGTGTGTGTGTGTGTGTGTGCATGTGTGTGTGTGTGTACGTGTGTCCATGTGTGTGTGTGTGTGTCCATGTGTGTGTGTGTGTGCATGTGTGTGTGTGTGTGTGTGCATGTGTGTGTATGTCCATGTGTGTGTGTGTGTGTGTCCATGTGTGTGTGTGTGTGTCCATGTGTGTGTGTGTGTGTGTGTGTGCATGTGTGTGTGTGTGTGTGTGCATGTGTGTGTGTGTGTACGTGTGTCCATGTGTGTGTGTGTGTGTGTGTCCATGTGTGTGTGTGTGTCCATGTGTGTGTGTGTGTGCATGTGTGTGTGTGTGTCCATGTGTGTGTGTGTGTGTGTGTGTGTGCATGTGTGTGTGTGTGTCCATGTGTACGTGCGTGTCCATGTGTGTGTGTGTCCATGTGTGTGTGTGTGTGTGTGTGTGTCCATGTGTGTGTGTGTGTGTGTGTGCATGTGTGTGTGTGTGTACGTGTGTCCATGTGTGTGTGTGTCCATGTGTGTGTGTGTGTCCATGTGTGTGTGTGTGTCCATGTGTGTGTACGTGTCCATGTGTACGTGCGTGTCCATGTGTGTGTGTGTCCATGTGTGTGTGTGTGTGTGTGTGTGTCCATGTGTGTGTGTGTGTGTCTGTGTGTGTACGTGTGTCCATGTGTGTGTGTGTGTGTGTGCATGTGTGTGTGTGTGTGTCTATGTGTGTGTACGTGTCCATGTGTGTGTACGTGTCCATGTGTGTGTACGTGTCCATGTGTGTGTGTGTCCATGTGTGTGTGTGTCCATGTGTGTGTGTCCATGTGTGTGTGTGTCCATGTGTGTGTACGTGTCCATGTGTGTGTGTGTGTGTGTGCATGTGTGTATGTGCGTCCATTTTTACGTGTGTCCATGTGTGCGTGCGTGTCCATGTGTGTGTGTGTCCATGTGTGTGTGTCCATGTGTGTGTACGTGTCCATGTGTGTGTGTGTCCATGTGTGTGTGTGTGTGTGTGTGTGTCCATGTGTGTGTGTGTCCATGTGTGTGTGTGTGTGTGTGTGTGTGTGTGTGTGTGTGTCCATGTGTGTGTGTGTCCATGTGTGCGTACGTGTTCATGTGTGCGTACGTGCGTGTCCATGTGTGTGTGTGTGTCCATGTGTACGTGCGTGTCCATGTGTGTGTGTGTCCATGTGTGTGTACGTGTCCATGTGTGCGTACGTGTCCATGTGTACGTGTGTGTCCATGTGTTCGTGTGTGTCCATGTGCACGTGTGTCCATGTGTATGTGTGTCCATGTGTACGTGTCCATGTATGTGTACGTGTCCATGTGTGCGTACGTGTCCATGTGTGTGTGTGTCCATGTGTGTGTGTGTGTGTGTGTGTGTCCATGTGTGTGTGTGTGTGTCTGTGTGTGTACGTGTGTCCATGTGTGTGTGTGTGTGTGTGCATGTGTGTGTGTGTGTGTCTATGTGTGTGTACGTGTCCATGTGTGTGTACGTGTCCATGTGTGTGTGTGTCCATGTGTGTGTACGTGTCCATGTGTGTGTGTGTCCATGTGTGTGTGTGTGTGTGTGTGTCCATGTGTGTGTGTGTCCATGTGTGTGTGTGTGTGTGTGTGTGTGTGTGTGTGTGTCCATGTGTGTGTGTGTCCATGTGTGCGTACGTGTTCATGTGTGCGTACGTGCGTGTCCATGTGTGTGTGTGTGTCCATGTGTACGTGCGTGTCCATGTGTGTGTGTGTCCATGTGTGTGTACGTGTCCATGTGTGCGTACGTGTCCATGTGTACGTGTGTGTCCATGTGTTCGTGTGTGTCCATGTGCACGTGTGTCCATGTGTATGTGTGTCCATGTGTACGTGTCCATGTATGTGTACGTGTCCATGTGTGCGTACGTGTTCATGTGTACGTGTGTGTCCATGTGCACGTGTGTCCATGTGTACGTGTGTGTCCATGTGTACGTGTGTGTCCATGTGTGCGTACGTGTCCATGTGTAGGTGTGTGTCCATGTGTGTGTGTTTGTCCGTGTGTGTGTGTCCATGTGTGTGTGTTTGTCCGTGTGTGTGTGTCCATGTGTGTGTACGTGTCCATGTGTGCGTACGTGTCCATGTGTACGTGCAGATCCACATTTGCACTTCACACGATTGTGATCTCTCAGCCGTATCTTTGCACCTGTTGTGTTTTACAGTGATGTCATGGCGTGATAGGGCAGGCGTGATTGTTTTACAACACCTACTGATCCAGAAACAGCTGTGGGGCTGACTTCCCCACAGCACAGTGCAAACAGCTGTGCAGGATCAAACGATGAGAGTAAAGCATGTAAGGTCTAATACGGAGGTTTGACGCATCATGATGACTCGGGCCGCTGAGATCAGGTAATGAAGCTGGATCCACTTTATGGGCCTCGTAATGTTTATACTGCGCTGAACAATTTCCAGCTGATCAGATTAAAACAAACTTGTTTATTACCATCTGTCAGTGCAAGCTGGAAACATAACACTACAGGAAGTGACCGTGTGGGGGCCCGAGGTGGGGGTGTTACAGGAATGCTGTTTGTTTTAGTCGAGGTGGAGGATCTCAGCAATGTGGCAACAGAAGTCTGTGACACTGCATCAAATGTCAGAGCTCCAAAAGTGATGACAGCGATGCAGAGGACAGCGATGCAGAGAACAGCCATGCAGAGGACAGCGATGCAGAGGACAGAGATGCAGAGGACAGCCATGCAGAGGACAGCCATGCAGAGGACAGAGATGCAGAGAACAACGATGCAGAGGACAGCGATGCAGAGGACAGAGATGCAGAGGACAGCCATGCAGAGGACAGCCATGCAGAGGACAGAGATGCAGAGAACAACGATGCAGAGGACAGCGATGCAGAGGACAGAGATGCAGAGGACAGCGATGCAGAGGACAGAGATGCAGAGGACAGCGATGCAGAGGACAATGATGCAGAGGACAGAGATGCAGAGGACAATGATGCAGAGAACAGTGATGCAGAGAACAGCGATCCAGAGAACAGCCATGCAGAGGACAGCGATGCAGAGGACAGCGATGCAGAGAACAGCCATGCAGAGGACAGAGATGCAGAGGACAGCGATGCAGAGGACAGCGATGCAGAGAACAGCCATGCAGAGGACAGCGATGCAGAGGACAGAGATGCAGAGAACAACGATGCAGAGGACAGCGATGCAGAAGACAGTGATGCAGAGGACAGCGATGCAGAGGACAGAGATGCAGAGGACAACGATGCAAAGGACAGAGATGCAGAGGACAGCAATTAAGAGGACAACGATGCAGAGGACAGAGATGCAGAGGACAGCAATGCAGAGTACAGAGATGCAGAGAACAACGATGCAGAGGACAGCGATGCAGAGGACAGTGATGCAGAGGACAGCGATGCAGAGGACAATG
>NC_140455.1:3586231-3641231 GCF_963576455.1 Neolamprologus multifasciatus
ATCATTCATGTCAAGTTGATTTTGTAATTCAGGTATTGGTCAAACTGAATGTTTGATAAAAGGTGTCGTGTGCTCCTGGCAGTGGTTTAAACAGCAAGTGTAACGTGACACATTGCTAATCATGCCATGCACTCAGGGGTGTCTGCTGCTGGTGTTTGTTCAGCTAAATCCTCCTGTTTCTGTCCTTCCTGCACATGTGACACCTCAGCTATAGTAACACAGTTACACCCAGGAAACACACACAACAACACAGAATGAGGTCATCATTGTGCATCGCTCTATCAGAACAAATCTTTTTTTGGTTTACTTACGTGTGCGTTCTGTCTTCATGTTAGCACATGTGAAGAAGCTTCACGTCTTTTCTTTGTGTCATGTGTTTATTTAGCTGAGCTGAAATTCTGTGATTGAAGAAAAATCCACTATAAATAAAACCAGGAACAAGGAACAAGCACATTTAATTTCCTCTTTCACTAAAATAACATTAACTTTTTGTTTACTTTTGATTTCCTCTCCTTTGCCCAGCTACCACAGGAGCAGATGCCCCCCCCCCCCCCCCCCCCCAGCCCTGGATTTCTCAGCCTGAGCTCCCATCAGTACCCACAGGTCCCCGGATCATCTCCACATCCTTGTGCTTTCTCCTCCGAGAACTGGAAAATATAAATAGATTCACAAAATGCAGGACGGTCTTTGTGTTTTCGTGACAATTACATTTTATTTTTCCACTGCATATAAAAACACGCAGACCAAAGGGGTGAGGCGCCACTGTAAGAATGCCAGTGACTAATGTGGCACAAAGTCAGTGCTTCTTACTTCTGTAAGAAGCTGAATCACTCACAGCATTATAAACATATAAAGGAAATGAATATATGTATTTTAAAGAGCTGCTTTGCTGCACCAAAACAGTGCGAGCTTTAGAGCGAACCCTGGAGGAACGCCGGGTAGAAATCCTGCTTAAAGCACAACATCCTCGAAAACATCCAGACGAAACATTGTGAGGGCTCACCGGAGCATTTAGAGTATTTAAGTTGATCTGCGGTGTCACTTGGAATTTGTAAAACTAATGAGTATTCCTTTGTTGTCACGGTAACCTGGCTCTGTTTACTTTGCTGGAGATGAGATGGTGACGGTGTTTACCTGCCAGCCCAGAGACTGGAATGCCGTCGTAATCGGGTTACAATGAAAACATCAGTGTGCGTGTTACTGTGCCGAGCACAACGCTGGACACTGTGGGTCTGTGCAGCAGTGATGTGGTCGAGGCTCCTGATGACAGCAGCAGCTGCTCCCTGTGGGTTCGACAACAGCAGGAGTCACATTGTTCCCACATCAAAGCCCGCCCTCACCCTTTAATGTACAGTACAGGACTGTTCAGCCCGACCTCTGCCCAGGACGCTTTTAAAGTCTGCTGCATACATTAAACCTGTTTAGACGCTGTTACGGCTCCAGTCGATCCTCCAAACACGACGCGACACGTGCAAAGGAGGCCGTGTCCTTTCAGCAAAACTCTCCGCTTCTCACATTTTATAATTTCATAAGCTCTAAATGCTCCTGGATGCCCATGTCTTCCATTTTCAAACATGCATTAGCAACCTAAAACGTTTAGTCAGCTTTGCACAAAGTACACACCAACGTGTCTCAACACAAACGACTCCAAGCAGAAAAGTACTGAAAAAGAGAACAGCTGAAGAGGATGGAGCCGAGTGGCACAAAGAGTCGACCACAATTAAAGGTTAGAGAGTCAAAAAGTGGCGATTAAAGGAACGCTTCACTGAACGCACAGCGTCTGATTCAGGCACGTTCAGGCCCACTTTCCTTCTCAGTGCACCACATGTTCATGTATGCTAACAAACACATGCATTGTTTAAAATTGAGCTGATTTGCATTTTAAATGTAGAAAATCAGTTTTTTGCTGTGTTTCATATCTGCAGCACATTGATGCTGGTGACCAGCGGCGCGGCGATGTACTGCAGGGCGAGTGAATAACAGGCCTTTTAAGGATACCTGCATCACCTGAGTAGACCAGCGAGGTCAAAGTGCATTGTGAGTCAGTGCGACGTGGGACTTGTAGTTCATTGCTCAGATAGTTGAATGATAAATTATTATTCACATTATTTTGTTGTATTTTGGTGCAGTGCTGTTAGTGGGGGCGGGGCTTCAGCTCACACTCATGCAGCCCGCATAACCACAGCAGACATCATCTGTATCAGTTGTGTACTTCTCTCTGTGATAAGTAAACTGAATGTGTGTAATCTGTGAAGGTGGCCCTTCCTGTTTACATGAAAACAATTGACGATAACTTTACATGTCATTATCTTCCTCTGCCTGTTATCAGTTATCTCAGTTTCACTCAGAACGTTCAGTAGTTTATCATGTGGACGGACAACAAGGAGCCAAATCACATACTGTATGCACCTCGTCACAGCAGCTCAGCCTGTTTTCATCTCAACAGACGACAGACAGGGTGTCTGTGCTTCACCCTCACAGACTGCATCTTTTGTGCTGTCTACAGCCGGAGGTTACAGGAGCCAATACCTGCCTGCAGATGTTTGTAGGGGACAAAAGCAGCAGCGGGCCGACTGTAAAGTGGCAGACAGCGCAACGGTTGGAGGGGCAGGAATCTGGGAGGGGACATCCTGCCTGGCAACAGGAGCGCGACAGGGGCACCTCTTCAAACTTACATGAAGATTATACTCGTGTGAGTGTGTGTTCACAAGCAGCAGCTTAATAAAAGCAGACAGGTCTGTTGAAAGTGATGTGATCTGCTTTTTAAATAAAGCGCTGCCATCTGTGGCGGTGACGTCAGGCGTGAGGGGTTTATTTCTGCCCGTGTCATGCTGCGATGAGACAATGACTCCAGAATAAAACACACGTGCAGCAGGGTGAGGAGGAAGGCTGAGCTGAACAAGATCTCAGTGTTTGTGTGTAAGCCATGTTACCCCTGCATTATCTGACAATGTTCCAGAGGTGTCTCCATCTTTGACTGTCCCCACAAATACCCAGTGGGGTTAAGGTCAGGTGACTGCGCAGGAACGATGTGCGACTGCTCTTCACAGGGTTGAAAGCTGTTTTTGGCTCCCGTCCTGCTGTGTGTGAATCTCTGTTCTCTGAGAGGAGTGCTGCTGCTCCTTCACACTGGAGCCAGTTTCTGTCCACAAACCTGTAACACAGAGCATTCAGTAAGAATAGCTCATTATGGTGCATTTAGTGAGTGTCGCCTCTGTCGTGCTATTTCCAGGCCTTTCACTATGTGTTAATGCTGCGGCCTCTAACCTTTTTTGTGCCACAGACGGTTTAATGCCAGACAATATTTTCACAGACCTTTAAGGTGAGGCGGATAAATACAACAAAATAAAATGACCGAGACAAAAATGGTGGGATTTTGTAAATATAATAATAAACGCGAGTTCACTGTGTGATTGTTACTTTATTAGCAGCGTCCTCCTGAAATGCACCAACAACATTGACAGTAACATCCTCCTCTCTGCTTCTTGATGACCTCTGGTCACTATGGTAACATGTAAACATTTCAAATAGAAAATAAGACGCACGACTACAACACGGGAAACCGAGTTAACGATAAAACCTGCTTTGGTTTGAATGCTGACTTTGAAATAGTGCTGAACTGGTTGGAGCCATGGTGACACGTGTGATAAAAGTCGATGTACTTTTATTTGTAATAGCATTATAATGACAAAGTGTCAAAGTTCACACACATTATTGTACGTCAGCATAATGTTTGTCGTTGTTTCTACTTTTTTAACACATTTGTAGTGATAAGTTTGTGCTGGGCACTTTCATGCTGCCTGCGTCTGTCGCTGCTGGTAAACACAACATTGCTGGGAGCAGAGAAACTCACACAATCAGCTGGAAGACTCTACAGTGCGAGAGAGAATTAGAAAATGAGTCATTTCCGTATTCTTCGTTCACACTGCACACAATCACTTGACCTTTGCTAAAACAAATATTTGATGATTGCAGCTTAAAACTGAAGGAATGCAAAGAAAGGACGTGATAAGAGGCCACTGGGCAGCTCGAATGTTGAGTGTAGAGCTAAGAATATTAACCTGTCCAGCACACAGCAGATCCTTCATGCTTTACTCCTGCTTTGATGAGACATCTTATAATGTGACAGGGTTAGAGCACAATATTGGTTCTCAGGCAGGCTTCAGAGCTCATATTGGATGTTGGATAATCTGCTTCAGATGTCACAGAGACCAAAGGAACCAAAGGAGGCTCTGAGCCCAGTAATGAAATTTCATTTTCTCTGACAATTTGTTCTGTTTTACAAACTACAGCGAGTCTCTGCGCTGTAATAAGAGGTGAAGCCTGAAGCAGTTTCATCAGTCTGGATTTCACCTGAGCCCTTGTGACCCGGCGTGGGCTAAAGGTCGTTTTATAGAGTATGGTTAAAGAAACAAGAAGGATTTGTTTCTGTCCTTTACATTCTACATACAGAAATCCCACATCTGGGAGGAGTTTTCAGGTTTTCTTTCAGACACAAAGGAAAATATAAACATTGGGATGAATGATGACGAAGCATAGCTAAGTAACGCTCCAGGTGAAGGACAGGGAAACCAAAAATGAAGAGTGTCACTGAGAGTTGGTGAGGACGTGTTTCCAGCCCTCATTTCAAAGTGAAAAAGAAGCAGAATAATGTCTCTACCTGGCAACCCTGTGTCATGAAGTCAGCGTGGGCAGAGAACGGCATGCACTCTACCAAACGCCAAAGCTAACTGCCAAACCACAGCCACCACTCCTGCAGCAAAACCAGTAAATAATACCAGTATGACGATATGGAAGGCACGGGGTCTTGGTACTCCCAGTGAGTGTTGGGTCTCAGCCTCAAATAAAAGCCCATGTTTGACTTGGCTGTGTTTTTGGCTCTCTCTTACCACAGGCAGGCGTCTCTGGTTTTCCTAAAGTGGAAGCGAGGGAGGATAACCGCACTGCTGCAGGAGAGCTCCAGATCACCTTCTGACTGATGATGTGCAGAAACATGCCTCTGTCACTTTCACCTGGGCTGTGAGCAGGTTACAAAAGGAAACTAAAGACTGATGAAAAACATGTAAAGTGCTATAAAACCTGAGGATGGCTGCAGATGTCTTTACATTACGTAATGTAATATTGCATCAATTATAGCTGCAGTTTTCTACACAAACAGAATTGATACGACACTTTATAAAGACTCACGCTCTTTCCTCTCAAGCTTTCCGACACTGGAAAATATTTCCAGAGCACTCCATGTGTAAATACACAGTGCTCTTTATTATCACTACCAAAATGTCCTGTCAAAAGACAGTTTTTCCTTCCCACTGTTGCCAAGTGATTGCCCATAGGGGCTCGTCTGATTATTGAGGTTTTATATCTATTAATTTAAGTTCTTTATGTTACATCATAAAGCATCTTGAGGTGACTTTCAGATTTGATGCTATGTAAAATTGGTAATTAAAAAGGATGAGATTTCTAATGACTCCACCTCTTCTTGGACTCAACCTGACAGGGGCAGTGCTCACACTGGCAGGACTGGAGTGAGACGGGACAGATGAAACTTCCTGCTGAAGCCGACTGTCAAGGGAGTAGCGTCTGCTGACTCAACAAAGGGAAAATGAAGCCAGGCGTGTGACGTTCCCACCTTCCACACTGCTCCTCAGACTTTAATTAAATCAGCCAGAGGAGATAAAACTCTGCTGTTACACAACTCTTACATAAGGTGGAGTTTACGGGCAACAAGGGGCTGCATGGAACACATAGGTATCAGATTTAAACACAGCTCTCGTGGGGACAGTCAAAAGCACGTCTGCATTAGTTACACTGTTACAGCATTCTACACTGTATGTCTGTAATAGTGCACATGGCTGCTTTTCAGGACTCTTTGCTGTATCAGTGTTGAATTTTCCATAAAATCCTTAATTATTAATATGTATAAGTCGTACAGCTTAGCATCCAGATTATTAAAAAATGCCTGACACAACCATACATGTCCCTGTATCAACAGAGCAGGCAGGCGATTTCAGCTGGGAACCTCACAGTGAGGCAACCTCAAATCAGAACAGCATGGGTGAAATATTACCCGAACCACCTCCAAACTTCTTGCTCCTTTCAGTCCAGTCATACAGGAAGTGCTTTAATCAAGGCTTCCTGGACTGCCTTGTTTTGTCTGAGGAGTGGAGAAGAAAAGTAGAGAGTAATTCATCCAGCAGCTGCTGCAGCAGGGTCAGAGACGTCTCAGTTATTTTATTTCATTCATTTTTTTCTTTTCTTTTTTTTGCTTGCTTCTTTGATTATTTGGTTCCAGTCAGATTTTGTCCAAAATGCAGAAAATGTTTCTACAGTGATGCTTTTTAAAAAAATAAATGTCCCTTCTGTCAGAAACTGCAGCTTTAACCAGAGTAAATAACCAGATTTCTTTGTTTTAACCACGAGACTGACAGAGTAAACTCAGCACCATTCAGGTTTTTGTGCAGCTAGAATCTAAATAACACTGAAACGACAGAAAAGGCTTCACAGCAAGCTTGTTGTCTAAAACCTCCTACTCCACCACTTTGGTCTGGATGGACGGATGGACAGATGGATGGATGGATGGATGGATGGACGGACGGGTGGATGGACGGATGGATGGATGGATGGATGGATGGATGGATGGATTGATGGATGGATGGATGGACGAACGGATGGATAGATGGATGGATGGATGGATGGATGGACGAATGGAAAGACGGATGGATGGACGGATGGATGGACGGATTGATGGACGGATGGATTGATGGATGGATGGATGGACGGATGGATAGATGGATGGACGGATGGATGGATGATGGATGGACGGATGGATGATGGATGGACGGATGGATGGATTGATGGACGGATGGATGGAAGGATGGATGGATTGATGAATGGATGGATGGACGGATGGATGGATGGATGGATGGATGGATGGATGGATGGACGATAGATAGACGGATGGATGGACGGATGGATGGATTGATGGACGGACGGATGGATGGATAGACGGATAGATAGACGGATGGATGGACGGATGGATGGATTGATGGACGGACGGACGGACGGACGGACGGGTGGATGGATGGATGGACGGATGGATGGAGGAATGGATGGATGGATGGATGGACGAATGGATAGATGGATGGATGGATGGATGGACGAATGGAAAGACGGATGGATGGACGGATGGATAGTGGGTGGATGGATGGATGGACGGATGGATGGATTGATGGACGGATGGATGGACGGATGGATAGATGGATGGACGGATGGATGGACGAATGGATGGATTGATGGACGGATGGATGGAAGGATGGATGGTTTGATGAACGGATGGATGGACGGATGGATTGATGGATGGATGGATGGACGGATGGATAGATGGATGGACGGATGGATGGACGGATGGATGGACGGATGGATGGATGGATGGATGGATGGATAGATGGATTGATGGATGGATGGATGGATGGATGGACGGATGGATGGATTGATGGACGGATGGACGGACGGATGGATGGACGGACGGATGGATGAATAGATGGATGGATTGATGGACGGATGGGTTGGACGGATGGATGGATTGATGGACGGATGGATGGATGGACGGATGGACGGATGGATGGATGGATGGATGGATTGATGGACGGATGGATGGATAGACGGATGGACGGACGGATGGATGGATTAATGGACGGATGGACTGATGGACGGATGGACGGACAGATGGATGGATGGATGGATGGATGGATGGACGGATGGATGGATTGATGGACGGATGGACGGACGGACGGATGGATGGACGGACGGACGGATGAATAGATGGATGGATTGATGGACGGATGGATGGACGGATGGATGGACGGATGGATTGATGGACGGATGGATGGACGGATGGATAGATGGATTGACGGATGGATGGACGGATGGATGGACGGATGGATGGATGGATGGATGGATAGATGGATTGATGGATGGATGGATGGATGGATGGACGGATGGATGGATTGATGGACGGATGGACGGACGGATGGATGGACGGACGGATGGATGAATAGATGGATGGATTGATGGACGGATGGGTTGGACGGATGGATGGATTGATGGACGGATGGATGGATGGACGGATGGACGGATGGACGGATGGATCGATGGATGGATGGATTGATGGACGGATGGATGGATTAATTGACGGATGGACTGATGGACGGATGGACGGACAGATGGATGGATGGATGGATGGATGGACGGATGGATGGATTGATGGACGGATGGACGGACGGACGGACGGATGGATGGACGGACGGACGGATGAATAGATGGATGGATTGATGGACGGATGGATGGACGGATGGATGGACGGATGGATTGATGGACGGATGGATGGACGGATGGATAGATGGATGGACGGATGGATGGACGGATGGATGGACGGATGGATGGATGGATGGATGGATAGATGGATTGATGGATGGATGGATGGATGGATGGATGGACGGATGGATGGATTGATGGACGGATGGACGGACCGATGGATGGACGGACGGATGGATGAATAGATGGATGGATTGATGGACGGATGGGTTGGACGGATGGATGGATTGATGGACGGATGGATGGATGGATGGACGGATGGACGGATGGATGGATGGATGGATGGATTGATGGACGGATGGATGGATTAATGGACGGATGGACTGATGGACGGATGGACGGACAGATGGATGGATGGATGGATGGATGGACGGATGGATGGATTGATGGACGGATGGACGGACGGACGGATGGATGGACGGACGGACGGATGAATAGATGGATGGATTGATGGACGGATGGATGGACGGATGGATGGATGGACGGATGGATCGATGGACGGATGGATGGATAGACGGATGGACGGACGGATGGATCTGCTGAATTTTCTTTTCCCATCTTGTTTTGCTTCCAGGTTTTGTGAATGCTGTTCTATCTTCTCTGTGCCCACACTTCAAACCGGTCATGGCAGATGGCTGCTCCTCTCTGAGCCTGCTGATAAGGGATCGTCTGATTGGATTTACTAGGTGGCTGCAAACAAATGAACTGATTGAGCTCTCCATAATGATCCCACTTGGGGAGATTTCTCTGTTTGACAATTAAAAGGCCACAAAGTAAGAAGAAGACTTATTTCTCAGAGAAGAAAAAACATTAAATTTAATTCCCCAGTGAGTAGGATCATTTTAACTGCTGAGCCTTATTCTGTGACACATGAGCAAAATATCTGATAAAAACACACATTTTGAGGGGTTGGGTTCCATATTTTGACTATGATTGCTTCCCACTGGGCTTTCTTTGTTGTTTTATAACATTTGTGTGCACATTATGAGTAATAAATATCAACTTATGTGGCAAGACAAACCTAACAATGGACACACTGTTAAGCGAGACATGAACTCACCACACATTTATCTCCAAGAACCAGTTTTCTGACACATGACACCCTCATAATGTTACAGGAACAGTTAAAGTATGTGGAGAATGACAGCTTTAATAGCTTTCAGCTGTTTAAAAAAAGAAAGAAAGAAAGGAAAGAAAAAAGAAAAAGGTAGTTTGATAGACGACAGTATGGACTGAGTAATGGAAATACACACTTTTCCTCTGCAGCAGTCCAAATAGCCCTTTGGAGCGTTATGACCAGTTAAACTCTGTAACCCGTACAGTAGGCGATGTTTTATGCTCGCTATAAGCTAGTAGATGTCGACTCAGCTTTTCTCTATGTTTAAACCCAAAGTATCATAATTTTAGCCTAAAGCATAGACATCTGCAGCCATTGGATATCTGATCAACATAAAAGCATTTAAAGAGCAGTTACTGATGTTGGATAATCCGCATCTTCTGCAGCAGCCAGACAGCTGTGGTTGCAGTGTGGGTTCAGGGTCGCGAATGTGACGCACGCAGTTAGAACCTATAACTTTCAATAAATACTACAGTCATAATCTGTGACAGCCTCATCCATATAAGCTTGTGTGCTGTGGTTTATAGCAAGGTCAGTGAAAAGTGCTGTAAGTGCTGAATCTGGGTGTCGATACAAACTCAGGAGCCATAATGATGAGTGGGGGTGTAGCTGACTGACAATCCAAGCTACGACACACGTGTGGTGGTTGTTAGCCCATCAGAGCCACCCAGGCTCCACCCCATAGACATTAATATTTAAAAGTGAGATACTGTTTAACGGTGGAGATGTGGCTTTCTTGGCCAACAGAGTCTGGGAGAATGTGCTTTAATTCTTCAACCAAAGAATGAAGAATGATGTACTCTTCTTTGCAGTGCTGTCTAACACTCAATCTTTTATATTTTGCATCCAAAATAGGAAGCCAGACGTTCTTTGAATTTGTAAGGTGGTCACAAGCAGCGGTTCTCTGGGCTTTCTGAAGGTTTTTGGACAAAAAAAGCACCTAACACAATTCAATTCAGTGTTATTTATACACTGCAAATCACAACAACACTCACCTCCAGGCGCTTTAAGGTAGGTACGGTAGACCCTACAAAACCCAACAATCACATGACTCATGCACACTCATGCACACTACCACAGCAGCCACTGTAGTGTTTGTGACAGCTGTAATATTTCTCTGAAAACACCGCCACACTCACTGGTCCAGCCGTGTTCGTTGGAGTAGAAAGAACTAATCCAAGCGCCTCACATCTCACTTCGTTTGATGAACGCACCCCCATTGTTGGTCTGCTGGGGGCCTGAAAGTGGAGCAGCATCCAGCTTTTATGAACGGGGATGCTCGGTTCCCTGGCTGACTGGATTTAAGGACAGAGGATCAATATTCATTCTAAGATTTCAAACAAGGACTTTCCCAAAGATCCCGGTGATCTTTTTGCCACCCAGCTACCTTGTAGAGATGGTCAGTGCTCCCCCGGGTGACTTTCACCACGCCATGTATGTATGCTGCAGCAGCAATGCTTTTGGTAACACAAGCGTCACCCAGTATTGTGTCTCTAGCTGAATCCATGAAAAATGGCAAAGATAACACAAAGCCAGGGCTTTTATAGATGAGCAGCATCTGAAAGTCATGTTTTTAGGAACAGGAATTCAATCCAGCAAAATCTTGATACAGGACCTGAGAGATGCATTTCCCCTTCAGATGTGCAGAAGGCTCACATATGCAAATTAATCAGGAAAATGTAAAACGTCAGGTCTTCTGAAATGATGACATTTTATCTCTGTCTTAGACATGAGTGTCTGGAGGCTGTTTCATGTTACTGGCTGCATCTCAGCCAGTGGAGTAGGAGATGTTGTTCAAACTGATGAATGAAGTACGTCACACTGTGAACGTGTCTATCTGGCTGTTTCTCACCAACAGACTGCCAGTGCCTGCACACCTGGACCCAGTGAGTCTTTCCCAGCCTGCAATGAGCCGACATCTCAACATAAGTGAAGCAGAAAAACTGTTCAAACTGGACGTGGCTCTTCTGAAGCTCACAGATGATCACTTGCAGACGTTCCAGGCCATAGCATTAGTAACCCTCTAATGTCTTTACTACCACGTAATATCCTGGAATCTCATTGGGAGTCACTTCAATCTCTCACTTGAAAGTTAATCTGGGAATGTCACTGGCTTCCTTTGGTCTCCAGGTTGCTGCTTATCAGGATTGCTTCCAGTGTGGAAGCTTGCTCAGCATGTTCCCTCTTGCAGATATGAGGTGGTGACATTTTTGCGTTTCAGATAAATAAATGTTGAATGTTGGACAAATGAGGTGTCCAGAGGATGGTTTCAGCTCATCCCTATTAATATTTCACCCACTGCTATTTTTCTCTGTTTTGCTACCAGTATCCAATCCAGACGTGAACAACTCTTACTGGTCCTCATAACTGATGATCCACTTACCTTTTTCCAAGTTGATCATTTTGGCTTCTTCATATTTCATTTCTGATAGCTGCCATAAATTGTGTTCTGATATTGTTGGCACAGAGAGGATAAATCCTACTGACCTTGGTTTTATTTAACGATGTACCCTCTTTACCTTAGAATATAAAGCACCTCAATCCTACTACTATTGTGATTTGGAGCTATATAAATAATTGACTTTCATTTTGGTACAAATGTATTTGAGCCAACCAGAGGATAAGTTATAAATACTTTTAAAGCGGCACAGCAAATATCCAGGGCACGAACATCTTGCATCTTGTGATTCATAGTCATATTAGTGAAACCCTACATGTCAGAGGACCGGCAGGCTTACAGCTGTTCTGTTCTCTTTGTGCAAACAAAATATATGAATGTTTATCTTATCTGCTGATATGGAAGTCCTGGCTCTGTGTCATGCTATTTCTTTACACCTTTTACTCAGATTACTGTGGGTTAAACCTCAGCTCTTGCTGCAGCTTTTGCACCTTTACATGACAGAAGTGACACAATAATTAAAAAGATGTTTACTTGGATCTGAAGCAGTTTTAAAAACTGCTGCATGTCATAAATCTTACTTCGCAGCACAGTGGTGCCGTGGTTAGCACCGCTGCCTCTCCACTGCTGAACTCCCTGGCTGTTGTCTCCTGATACGCACGTTTGTTTACATTAGCTCGACAGTTTATGGTTAAACGGTGTCACTGTGATGTTTGTATCAAAGCAGCTGATGAACTTCTATTTTCTGTGAAAAGCTCGTTAAAAAAACATCGTGAAGCTTCGGCATTTCCAGAAATTCTCAGAGTAAAAATATCAGAGCGCCATCACTTTGTTGACACGTCACTGACAGCGTCGTGTATGTGTGATACTGCATTCACACAAACACATTTATTATTATTATTATCAAATATAAAAACAGCTGCTGCTAAAACAAAGTAAAATAAAATCATATGTGCATAAGTCCTGCAGTCCTGCAGTCAGCTGGCTTGCCTGCATATCAGTGATTATCTGAGGTTGCACAACAGATATATGACTTCGATGTCCTTTTGTTGACCTGGATTTCTCCCCACAAATGTCATGCAACCTAGAGACACCTGAGTTCAGAGAGTGACTGGTGCTACTCAAACACTGTTTGTCATTAGCTTCTGTTTAGGAGTGCAACAACTGACCAGATCTCTTGGCAAAGCCAGCAGCAAGAATCAGCGTTAAGCTTTCTATCATCTGTCAGTGCAGCTCAGTTTGACCCCATCTGGCACAAGGTGAGTGCTGGGTGATGTGAGGACACAGATAATAACCCCAAAGCAGGCATATGTGGAAGAAATCCATCCAAGAAACCATAAACTTGTTTAAGGAAGCAGCTGGTAAAACAGCTCGGCTAACATTCTGCGTTGTTGAATTTAGCTGCGATTTTAGGGTCACCTGGTGATGCAACAGTCGCTTTACAGCAAAGAGGATTTTGGTTGGCTGTGAACACGTCTGTGCAGGTGCTGCAGCAACATGTGTAGAGAGGAGGGGTCTCAAACTTAAATGAGCTGTGGGCCCCTGCTGGCACTGTCGTCTCATTGGAGGACCACAAACAAACAAGAACACAAAAGAACACAACACAACAATCTTTGTTTTTTATTTCAAAGATTGTTGAACAAGACAAAACTGCAAACGTGAACACACATTGTGCTCGCATTCAACTAAATCAGAGAGCAGACATGAGTGTGCACATTACAAACGCAGCACGTCTGCACTCTGCTCATATCGCCTTCATATTAAATCATGTTTGGCTTTTTAAAGAACTTATTTGGACTTTGAACTCAACTACAAACAAAAAAAGTCACTTTAAGGGCCAAACTACACGTCTGCACATCAATGGGCTGCAAGAAGGGGTGACGTGGGCCGCAAGTGGCCCCCGGGCCGCAAGTTTGAGACCCCTGTAAAGTGTGCAGCACTATATGAATCCCAGTCTATTCCAAATTAGCCCCCACTTACTTCACCATCTATCATCTTTTAAATCAATAAGCTTCTATTTTATGACGGCACAATGTTGAACCAGCAGTAATTACTGATGTCATGTGACCCAGAAAAACTGGTCATCCCGTGTAAACAGGCACTTACAGGTGATGTGACATCACGTCTCTGCTGAACTGCTGAAGTCAAACAGCTCGTGAAGGACTGACACAGTATCCGACCCACCTTAGCAACAGCCTGTCATCACTCAGTCCTTATCAGTGCAACAAAAGAGCCAGAGTCTTCCTCCTTTTCTGACCGGCACGTCCGCTGCTGCAGGCTGAACCAGCTCGTTCTCACTGCAGCTCTCATTGCAAAGGGAGTTTTCCCACTGCTTTTCTCACGGCGGTCATATGTGCAGCACTGAGAGATTAGCTTACAAAGACCTGCCTCTAAACATCCTCCAGCTCAGCTGCACCAGTCAGTCGCTGCACGATTGCTGGCCTTCGTTCATTGAGAGCAGAGAGAGCACATGAATGAACAAAGGCTACAGCCTGGAGGGAAACACAACAATCTGACCCTAAATGCAGCACTTGTGACTAATGTTTCAAGAAAAACACACATGCTAATAAATCAGCCATTGAGGAAGCACATGGTTGTTTTTGGTGATCAAAGCGACCATGTTTGCATCAGCTGCTCCATTCATTGGCCTACGAGTAACACGCAGCCATTCACGAGGACTACAGAGCAGCCGTATCACAGTCCCATCACACAGGCACACTTTTCCTCCTGTAAACTGAAGCTGCAGAGCTGCTAACCCGCACGCCCATCATGTCAAATCTACGAGTCTCCAGGCTGACTTCTGTAAATCGAGACTGCCAGTTTCCCTCCCATACTCCTCAATCTAAGAGGAAATGAACAATGACGACCTTTTAATAATTAAAGAAAATAACCTCCATCAGCCATGACTTCATCTAATTACCATTTAATGAAAAACAACTCAGCGAGCATCCGAGCCATCGTCAGAGAAATGAAGATCTCAGCCTCTCACTCTCCTTCACGTTTTATGATCCTTCTCTAGGCTCATATAAAAACACTTCACCTCCATCAGACGCTTTATTAATGATGGCACGAGGCTGCTTTGAATGGACCAGAGGTCAGAGTCGTTAAACCGATGAGGAACTTGCATTTTGCTCATTTTCCGTAAATGTTTCCGCTCGTTTTTTGCCAACTTAGCTCATTTATATAAATACCTGCATTATGTTATCAGGGTAATTGCTATTGACAACGTGACGCCATGGGGTAGCTGTGAGAGCTACCTGCATGTTTGTGCGTTTATGCCTTGTAAACAACTGAGGTGCTTCTGGTATAAAACCAACGGCGCCTCGACAGATTACTGTTTATACTTTGGCATCAACTAAACTGCTGGCTAACATAGTTTCCCCTCCTTGTATACTTGTAGTTAGGGATGGGTATCGTTTAGGTTTTATCCGATACCAGTACCAAACCGGTACTTTTGAAACGGTGCCGGTGCTTAAACGGTGCTCAAACCGGTGCTTAAAGAATGAAAAACACAAAATTGGTCCAAAAACCTCTCATGTTCAGCTGTTTTTTTGTAAAAAGATAACATTGTTAGCCTTTTCTGCAGCTATGGGGCATATATGGTATCACTCTTGGCTGGAAGCAGCTTAAACAATGGAAAAAACACAAACTTTGTCCAAAAACCTCTCATGTTTAACTGTTTTCCACTTTTTCTTTGGTCATTTTAGCCTTTTTGTCCAGGGTGAAGGGAGTATCTGCCATCAAACAAGAAGACAGCTGCATGTAGCTATGATGGTGTTTGCTAGTTCACCTTGCATGCATTAATGTAATAACGTGGTTAGCCTACTCAACGTAAATTACACATGAACAACATTAAGCTACTCACGCAAGAAGAACGGCTGCTGCTGCATCATCATCCTCATCATTTCTGCTACACTGGCAGGGCTAGGGGCCAGGACTCTCCTCTTCGGGTTTTTGGGGGATGTTGCTAACTCCGGGTCGATAACAGGCACCACACCCGCAGTAGATGTGCTCGGTGTGAGGTCTCGCAGCAAGCTATCAAATACGGCGCATTTCTCGGCTTTTAAAAAAACGCTATGCGTCGCCAGGTGTTTCATCAGATTCGAGGTGTTACCTCCTTTGACAGTATCACAGTATCAGCTTAAAGCACTTGTTGCAGCTGCTGAGTTTGCATCTTTTGCTGTGAAGGACAGCCAGACTTTGACCGCTTCGCTTTGGGCGTTTTTAATCTGTAGCTCTGCTCTAAAAGAACGTACGTACCTGGACCCGCCTACTATCCTCGAAACGTAAAATGATTGGCTAGAATCTGAAGTGTATCACAGCTCAGGAAAAAAAAAAGCACCGAAATGTGCGCTCCTTTTCGGTCTGGTTACTACCGTTTATGTCAGAACCGGTGCCATGATGGCACCGGATACCGGTACCCATCCCTACTTGTAGTACAAGTATACTGTAATTTTATATCAGACAGTCAAGATGTGTTTCAGGTGTAGACTGTCAGCTTTTCTTTTCTATGAAAGGTCGCACATTTTCAGAGGCTCATTATTCTCTGACAAACAAACATATATTACAATAAATAATATATAACGTATCTTACCAGAAAACAGGTAAGTACTGTTTGTCTAAATAAACTGAAGATGAACCTTAATGCTGGGAAAAGAACATTTTGCAGGAAATAAACAGCTGCTGATCCAATGCACGCTGCATCATCCTGCACGGTGCAGGCGTGTTACACCGTGAGCATGTGCAGCTTCTACGATCTCTGCTGTTTATTGAAGCTGCGACAGGTGACAGAAGTACCAGGATGAACTGAGTGCAGGACGACGCTCTCTGCTCACAGCAGTACAAAAGTGATCCAACAGTGCTTCACACTGCAAATGGATCGTGACACAGAGCTGCTGCAATAACAACCCGAGAGTTTCTCAAGGCAAAGAAATGAGATATTCTTCAATAGCCAAGTCAGTCACTTGATCTCCAGCAAACACAGCGAGCTCTTCAGTTAGACACAAACAGTACGGACTGTACTAAAGCAGAGCGTCGCAGGTGAGGTCACGTCTCCGCTTAGTGCTGTTTTTAAAAGCAGGAACAGGCCTAAGAGGGACAGTGTAGCCCAGGAGACGCACAGAGGTGCTTAAATGGATTCAGGTTAACGATTTAAACGTGTGGGAAACAGCTGATATATTATCGTACACACAGGAGTGTCAACCTCACTTATTAGAGCGAGGAGTTTCTAAAAGGAACGACTGTTGTGTCGTCTTGGACCATGAGCTCGTTCGGTGCAGAGCTTAATAAGCTAATGACTGGGAAATGGAATTCGTTCGTTTTATTAATCCCGCTTCTTTCTGTCTCACATTTTAATGCACCGCAGGGCGCTTCACTTCCTTTCAAGCGAATCTCTCAGGCTTGTTATCTCTCCCAGTACTCATCACGTCCCATCGCCTCACAGAGGCAGCAGACTGGGCAGACCTGCTGGGACACAAAGCAGGCCTTGTTCAAACCTGTCCCAGAAACACTCAGTGACTTCCTGGCTGATATCCAGAGAGCATCAAATCTAAGACACGAGCAGGTGTGAATGCAGAGTCAGAGTAACCCCACACATGATTAAAGCGACCAATCAGGTTAGAGCTGGATGAGCACCAACAAAGCACTGATGGTTATATAGAAGGACTCAACACGCCACATTCACTGTTTCGATGCTTTTAAGTGCTTTCTAACATCATTCACACTCTGAAGCATCAGAGAGAAACTCAGGGTTAACATCTCACCCAAGGATATTAGCCTGCAGACTGGGCGACCCGGGGATCGAACCACCGACCCTCTGATAAACAAACGACCTGTGCTAGCTTCTGAGCTACAGCCACCCTGCTTGTATGACCATAAATCATTTCACTGGCTGAAGTGAAGAAACTTACAGTCTCTTAATGTGAACTACAAACAGTCTGTGGGGTATGTGGCTATATCACACGGCTAATGAAAACACTGCATAGTCTCTAAAACGATAAGGTATGTTTTAAAAACAATCCTGCGACTCCACTGAAACAGTTCCTACATTTTCCTGCACTGACTGAACTTCTTTGACTCAAAGTAAAGTTTGTGTTTTTGCCTGTGATCAGCTGGTTTATGCCATGTGGATTATTCCAGGGGCTGAAAGCAGCTGTTTGACCCCATAGTCACCTCATACTTCACTTATATGTTACAAAGACTCCTGTATAGTTATCTCAGTAGAGGTTAAAAATACAAACCAGCACATGAAGCGACAACATGAACTCACAACATACCAAAAAAACTAAATTATGGTATAAACTCTGCATTTTTTCTTTGTGTCATTTACACACTACTTCCCTAAATTGATATTTTTTTCAAAGCTGTGACGCAAAAATAATAAATAAAGCAACAAATGTAATCAGTTTGACTGGAAACCTTTCCAGGTGACATCAAAGTGCTGTTTCCCATTTTTTCCAACAGGTTGCAAAGTTGTAGAAAAGTGCAAACACCTTCAGACTCCCTGCAGGTGTGGACACCGCCTGGGGACACGCTGGGTTTTCTGTGGGCCGTGGCGGTTTGTTGGACCCGATTCTGAGCCGAGATGAGCTGTTGTGAGGGAACCACGCTGGGTTTAGTCTGTGACCAAACATGGGTGGGACACCAACCACAAGAACGCCATTACCCCAGTGAGAAGATGATCGGTCCTCATTTCACCTGTCAGTGGTTTCAGCTGACTGCTTTACATAAAAACACATCGTGTTATAAAACACCTGAGTAAGGTTGTGTAAGACAAAAGTGCCAACACTTGAACAGGATGCAGGTCCAGCCTGGTCCATGTCTGTCAGTAAAAGTTTGTCTTTCTGTGCAGATGATGATGAGGACTATATTAACCCACTGTCGTCTGCACAGACAGCTGAGTGGGTTTGACCGTGGTGACGCCTGTTCTGGTTATAAAACAGAGTGGAGCCACAGTGAGGAAAATTCCAGCATGTCGTATCTGGTTGCAGCGCTTATATGACAAAGATAATAACTTGTTCTTTTTGGTCAAATGACAAAAAGCCTTTCAGCTGCAGCTTGGAATAAAGCATCAGTGTAGATGGAAAACAAGCTTCCAGGTTGTGTAATGTGGGTCAAACGCACACACACACGCTTGTTTTCATCATCTACACCAGCAGCACAGTCTCTGAAAGCCTCTCAGGTATCTGATATGGCTGCTCGAGGCCACGCTTTGATGTGGCTGTACCTTTATTCTGTGCATTGCTTATTGTTTTGAGGTTACATAATTTTTTGGTTGGGGAATTATCGTCAATGTTCTTTATCCAGACGTGTCTCTGTCACCGGCGAGATGAGAGCGTCCCGCTTTGTTCCTGCTCGTCACCGCGGGCGAGAGGTGTGTTTTTCAGCTGAAGGTGGAGAAGGCAGTGGGCTGATCTCACAGAGAGATATGCTTTAAATAAAGGTGTGAGTAATAACTAACACAGTGTTTGCCCTGAAGCAGCGAAGGAAGTCCAGGTGGTTTGCACCCAGCACACTGGAGCAGAGCGCTTACATACAACACGACACTGATGTGTCAGGATGTGTTGATGCCAAGAATTTATCAGGCACATTATTTACACTCAGTTTAGCTTCAGTTTGGTTCATTAGAGCCGGTAAAGGCATTCAAAGCTCCTGTGACAGAAGAATGATGGCACTTCCTCTTTCAAGCTGAAGATTTGACTCTGTTTAAGTGCTGACCAGACAGGAAACGGCCTTAAAGTCAGAAACACTGAAGTCTTTCATGTCAGAACAAACAAAACACGATGAAATTATGAAAGCTTTACTGAGAAGCGGCCATCACACGTATTAATAATAACTCATAATTAAATACAGAGCGGTGTATAAACAGAGCTTTTGCACCATAGCTGAGGGGGGGTTCAGGGTCACTGATCCAGCCCTGAAAACCAGCGTAGACAAAGACGAACGTTTTAATGCAAAGATGCATCGAACAGCTCAGATCAGTTTGAGTCTGAACAGACCGCAGTGCTCGTGTCTGAACACTCAACTCAACACTGTGGAGCTAAGAAAAGGGGAACTGTTGAGCTACATCATTGCATTCGGCTTGATTAGAAGCAATTCAAAGCTAATCTTTTAGAAATGTAAGATGCATTAGGCTGCACACTAATGTAGCAAAAGACTGTAGGCAGGAGAGGCTCAAGTCTCACACTTAGTTCAAACAGAGTCCCAGTTAAGACGCTCCTGATGTGTTAGAGTCTAAACACCCACGAGTCAGTCTGTAGATGAGACTGAGAGAAGACAAACACAAAACACGCACTAAACGAGAGATTCAAACACAAAGTTGGACCCAGAAGGTCAGAGAGAAAGTGTCTCTGCAAAGGTCAACAAACCGCTCGGAGCTTTGTGCCGTAATAATGTGTTCACAGCCTGAAAGTGTGAAATACACAGAAAATCTCCACATTGCTCTGTTACTGTCTGATGTTTGACCAAAAGCAGGTGTCTGTCCTCAAACAGGCTATAAACACTAACTGATGCAGAGTGGACAGACGCACAGCCACCATCATGACCAGCGCTCTTTGTTTCCTCGTCCATGCGCCCACAGTCACACACATGCATAAGTTCAATCACACAAACCTGTGATGACAGCAGAGGAAGCAGCGAGTCGCCGTCTGTCTAAATGTTCACAAACGTCTCTTTGCTGTGGTGCAACAGATCAAACTGTAAAAAGAGGCCTGAGGATAAATGCACGTGCAGGTAAAAGTTCAGGGAAAGCCGATGCCATGCTCGCCATGCTGCACCTCTCGACCCTGTGACCTGTGCAGCTGCAGCCGGGCACCAACCTTTGTGTATGTGATGGAGCCGAGCTTCTAAAGTCAGATTACAGTGTCAAGTCAGGGGTCACATGAGGACAGATTGAAACTCCTGCTGCAAATCGTGTGTTTCGTCGTTATGAAACATAATTACTGCCGGCGTTTCTTCTTTGGTACACACCCTCATTCCATTCCAGTAGATTTACAGTAATTCTCCAGGTGGAGCTGATTTCTGACAGCTTTGTGAGGCACAGTGGCAAGCCTCGCATATCGATCGGTGCTTTCACAAGCAGCTGACTGACAGCTGGTATTTAATGCTCCTGTTGTTGGCATTTGGAAGAGTTTGTAACGCAGGATTCCCACGCTGCTGAAAACAGTGAGAGCTCGTGTTTATCAGCGATCTCGTTCTTTCAGTCACCACCCAGAGCTCGAGACCACAGATCAGGGTAGGGCCGCAGATTCACCCGTAAATCGAGTGCTTCACTTTAACGTTCAGCTCTTTTCACCACAGGGGATCAATCTGTCGATCTCCCGCTCCCTTCTCTCCTCACTTGTGAACGGGCCCCTAGATACTTAAAGTCCTAAAGAGGTGCTGATTGTCATTCAGCTCCGCTTCACTCTTGGCTGCGAACCACGCCAGTACAAGCTGGAGGCCACCACCTGATGAAGCCAACAGAAGCTCAGTGAATCACTACCTTACTGTGGTGGAGGGGCGTGTGTGTGTCTCAGGTGGGTTTGCTGTTGGGGGGCTTGTGTCCCTGATGTTATCTCGGTCCTGTGGGAGGTACCAGACAAGGAGCGATTCAGAAGTGCAAGATCAAAGCAACAGGTGAGCCTACCTGGGACAGAGTTACAGAGTAACTGAGTTTGAGGAAGATGCATTGAGTTTTTCCTTTCCAGTCACCTTTCTCACTCACTATGTGTTAACAGACCTCTCTGTGTTGAATCGTATCTGTTATTAACCTCTGTCTCTCTTCCACAGCATGTCTTTATCCTGTCTTCCTTCTCTCACCCCAACCGGTCGCAGCAGATGGCCGCCCCTCCCTGAGCCTGGTTCTGCTGGAGGTTTCTTCCTGTTAAAAGGGAGTTTTTCCTTCCCACTGTCGCCAAAGTGCTTGCTCATAGGGGGTCATATGATTGTTGGGCTTTTCTCTGTATCTATGAAGCGCCTTGAGGCGACATTTGTTGTGATTTGGCGCTATATAAATAAAATTGAATTGAATTGAATTGAGTGGTAGCTGGGCCTCAGCCTATGGGGCCTGGCAGTCATTGCAGCCAGTTGTGGGAATCAGCTGGTTGGCTGCAGGCTGAGCATGTGACGCCCTCAACCTCTGTGCAAAGTCGCAGGGCACAGGTCACCTGTGGGAGACAACCTGTCCGGTCTCCAAACGATTGCAGTCTGATCCAGACCGGCTGCAGTCACTCTCAGAGTGGTTTGCAAATAATCACATTTAATTTTTAACTACAGACACCAACATTTTACAATCAGCCTGAGGTCAGTCTGTACCAGTGAGCACAACATTCAGTCTTCTCCATATACTGAGGTTAATTATGGAGTTCCACAGGGTTCAGTGCTAGGACCAATTCTGTTTACATTATACATGCTTCCCTTAGGCAGCATCATTAGAAGACATAGCATACATTTACACTGCTATGCAGATGACACCCAGCTCTATCTGTCCATGAAGCCAGATAACACACACCAATGAGTTAAACTGCAGGAATGTCTTAAAGACATAAAGACCTGGATGGCCACTAACTTTCTGCTTCTTAATTCAGATCAAACTGAGGTCATTGTACTCGGCCCTGAAAAGCTTAGAAATATGGTATCTAACCAGATTCTTACTCTGGATGGCATTACCTTGGCCTCCAGTAACACTGTGAGGAACCTTGGAGTCATTTTTGACCAGGAGATGTCCTTCAACGCACATATTAAACAAATATGTAAGACTGCTTTCTTCCATTTGTGCAACATCTCTAAAATTAGAAATATCCTGTCTCAGAGTGACGCTGAAAAACTAGTTCATGCATTTATTACTTCCAGGCTGGACGACTGTAATTCATTATTATCAGAAAGTCCTAAAAACTCCCTGAAAAGCCTTCAGCTAATCCAAAATGCTGCAGCAAGAGTCCTGACAGAGACTAGAAAGAGAGAGCATATTTCTCCTGTTTTGGCTTCCTGTTAAATCCAGAATTTAAAATCCTGCTCCTCACATACAAGGTCTTAAATAATCAGGCCCCATCTTATCTTAATGACCTTGTAGTACCATATCACCCTATTAGAGCACTTCACTCTCGCTCTGCAGGCCTACTTGTTGTTCCTAGAGTATTTAAAAGTAGAATGGGAGGGAGAGCCTTCAGTTTTCAGGCCCCTCTTCTGTGGAACCAGCTTCCAGTTTGGATTCAGGAGACAGACACTATCTCTACTTTCAAGATTAGGCTTCAAACTTTCCTTTTTGCTAAAGCATATAGTTAGGGCTGGACCAGGTGACCCTGAATCCTCCCTTAGTTATGCTGCAATAGATGTAGGCTGCCGGGGATTCCCATGATGCATTGAGTTTTTCCTTTCCAGTCACCTTTCTCACTCACTATGTATTAACAGACCTCTCTGCATTGAATCATATCTGTTATTAATCTCTGTCTCTCTTCCACAGCATGTCTTTATCCTGTCTTCCTTCTCTCGCCCCAACCAATCACAGCAGATGGCCCCGCCCCTCCCTGAGCCTGGTTCTGCCGGAGGTTTCTTCCTGTTAAAAGGGAGTTTTTCCTTCCCACTGTCACCACAGTGCTGCTCATAGGGGGTCATATGATTGTTGGGTTTTCCTCTGTATGTATTATTGTAAGGTCTACTGTGCAATATAAAGCGCCTTGAGGCGACTGTTGTTGTGATTTTGCGCTGTGTAAATAAAATTGAATTGAACCCGTCTGTGAAGTGTTTCTCTGCAGTAGGAGACTGGACTCAGCTGGTTACCAGCTGGAGAGTTTAAGTTTACATTTGTAGCAAGTTTGCTGAGAGATGTTATTTACTAATTAAATCGCTGTCCTGCAGCAACTATGTCGCTATTAAAAAAATCTACAAAGTAGTATAACCAGTTAATATCAATTTGTGTTTAATGTCAATTTGTGTGTATGCAAATGACAACAGATGCAACTTGATCCTATGATTTCCTCTTATTGCTGTATTATTACCATCTTATTATGCCAGCAGTCGTAGAGCTGGTGTCATTCTTTGAATCAACCATGTTAAAGGAAACAAAGCTGGAAGTTTAATGCACACAGCTGCAATAACTTGTGGTCTTCAACCACTGTTTTGCCCTGAGTGAGTGTAGCATCATGACCAACAACAGAAACAAAGTGAATAATGCTGATGTGACACACAGTACTTTACAAGTAAACATCAGTATTATATCAGTATGGTCTTAGTAACCTTTGCACACAGAGGGAAGGTCAGTGTAAGAAGGCAAACTGTGGGTGGGAAGCAGACGCACATTGGTCTGTTCGGTGCTACTGCATCAGTGTTTAGGCTAACAAGCCCTCTGTTGTACAGCTGAGCAGTGGGAGGACAGCGAGGCGGGAAGACGGACTACCAGCACAGCTGCCACGTTTTGTTTTCTCACAGTCAATAATCTCTGCATATTAAAGAGCCACTATGTCAATAAGCACTGTATGACATGTTTTTCATAACAAATACACTCCAATAGCCACACAAGCTAAAGGAGCTGCTAATCCTCAGCACTGTGGCAGAAACATGACCTCACTCTGTGGATTTACAGACTGATGACTCTGTAGTGACATCATCATTTACAAGGTTTTACTGAAAATTCAGTGCAGGGGACCAAAAAGCTTTTTAGTGACCATGTTGGCGTTATACCAGGATGGGCTCAGTTTTTACTTTGAATGCAACTATTCTCCCAGTTTGCACCACACTGTCCAGTTTCACTATCTTTCAGTTGTTAGTTCGTCAGTGCAAGTCAGTGCTGTTCCTGCAAACTACCAGTAACCAAAGCAGTCAGGAGGTTTTTGGTGCAGCACCCTGTTTGTGACAAGGTCAGTCCAGTGGCACCAAACAACCGCAAATAGACATTTTCCCCCAGTGATCAAACTTTCCGAGTGGGTTGCCAACCAGTCTCTTGGCCAGTGGGGTTGAGGCCTTTAAATAGTTAGTTAGTTGCTACTGTTACAGTCACGTGGCTGATAGCACAACCAGAACGTAACATGGAGGGATGAAGAATAGATCCAACATGGAAGCGCCAGAAATTCCAGTTCCTCTAATCACGCCAAAAGCAACTCGATCCCCTGTTAACACGCCAAACTGAACAACATTAAAAACCATGTTTATAACCTTCAGTGAAGTCCTGGGCCTGCCCACTATATTTAGGCTGGTGATGGATTTTAAGTGTTAATAGATTTAAATGACAAACTTTACTCTTTGTTAGCTGCTGCTCGGCCTGAGTTAGCATGTATCTGTGTCTGGCTGTTAGCCCTGTAAAGTTTATGGATGCAGCTTGCCAACCAACCAAGGGTTCGCTGGCAGTTTAGCAGCACTCTAGCATTTTGTCAAATATGGCCCGGCCTGTGGCAGCTAGCAGTTGCTTCCACACTGTGTCTTTTGTCCCGTCTCCCTCCCTCACCCCCAACCAGTGGTGATAGACGGCTGCCCCGCACTCAGTATGGTTCTACCTGACGTCCTGTTCAAAGGGACTTTTCCTTCTCAGTGTCATCAGGTTGTTGCTCCTGTAAGGCCATCTGATTGTTAGCTTACACTAGAAAGTACCTGGAGGCAGCTGTTGCTGTGATTTGGCACAATATAAAGAAAACTGAGTCCAGTTGAAATGAAATAAACTGGTTACTTTTATCTAAAAAACTGACCAAAGTTCAAGGGTTGTGTGCACAATGAGCTAAGACTAATCAATGGGAAGTCAATTCTTCAAAAATATTTTACTTCATTTGTTGAGGAAATACAAATCGTACATCAGAGCAGTAAAATGAAATAACAACTAGTTTTCAAATGTGCACCACCTGATTAAAACTTGAACCTTAGAAGTTGCTTTCATTGTTTCTAAAATTAGTTTTAGTTTTTCTCACAAACAGTGAGAAAATTCAAATCTTACCTTCATTTAAACTTGTTTAAATAGCAGGAAATGATTAAACTCATTTTCTGCAATCAGAGCTACAGCTACAGCGTCTCAGTGATGAGGAAGCAGAGGATGAGAAACTTAAGGTATCAGCGTAACAAGAAAAACATAAAACCTCCGGCAGGATTGCAGCTGAAGCTGATGTCTTCTGGTTCAAATCAGTGTCCATCCAGGCAAAGCCAGGGATCAGTGCTGAACTCATTACAATAATCAGCACCTGGATTATTGGAAGCTTGGAGGAAGAATCTCTCTTGTCTTTTCATGTCTTAAGAAAGTCATCACATCTCTTACACATTTTAACTTAAGCACCGTCCTTCCCAATACTATTCTCTTATTTAATGTGTGGAAATATATACAGCCCCAATCAAAAGTTTGAGACCTCTTGAAAAATGGCAAAGAAATCATATTTTGAATGGTTGGATCTTAACAAGGTTCCAAGTTAAAACATTTTTGATCATGCAATTTATTGAAAACAACGTTGTGGGGGAACAAAACAGTGAAGTGGGAGACCCAAACAAATGTCACCTGCACTGAACCCGAGGATCCAGTCGGCAGTCCGTCAAGACACTGGACGACCCTCCACCCAAATTAAGGCCGTTACTGGTGCCGACTGCAGCCCCGTAACCATCAGACAGCATCTGAGGTTTAAAAGACCAAAAACGTCCTCAAAGGCCTCAAACGCCACAGAACTGACCGTTTGGACCAAACATGGGACACTGAAAGATGGAAGAAAGTTTTATTCTCTGATGTAACCTTGATGGTCGTGATGGTTTCCAGGGTTACTGGCATGACAAGCAGATCCCACCTGTGATGTTTTCTACGCCCCACAGTGGAGGGGGCGCCATAATGGTCTGGGATGCTTTCTCCTTCAGTGGAACAACGGAGCTTCAGGAGGTGCAGGGGCATCAAACTGGCTGCTGGCTGAGTCCAGATGTTACAGAGAGCATCCCTCATGACTGAGGGCCCTCGTCTGTGTGGTCACCACTGGGTTCATCAGCAGGACAACGCTACAGTACACAGTGCTGCAGGACAAGGGACTTCTTTCAGGACAATAACATCACTCTTCTGGACCATCCTGCGTGTTCCCCTGATCTAAATCCAACTGAGAACCTTTGGGGATGGATGGCAAGGGAAGGTTACAGAAATGGACAACATCTCCAGACAGTAGACACCCTTCGTGTGGCCGTCTTCACTACTTGGAGAAATGTTCCCGCACACCTCATGGAAACGCTCGCATCAAGCACGCTGCAACGCGTTTTTGAAGTTCATGTTCATATTTATGAGTTCATGTTTGGAACGTAGATTTCTGTTTCGAGGGTTTGATCAGCTGTAAAACAGCCAGTGTTGTTTTCAATAAATTGCATGATCAATAAACTGTTTTGTTTCACTGCCATTTCTTCTTGTTGCACGTTGAAGCTCTACTTGGAACCTCCTTAAGCTCCAACCATGCAAAATATGATTTTATGCCATTTTTCACATGATTTTAAACGTTTGATCAGGCCAGTATTTGAAGATAACTTACATAACAGTAAAATGTGAAAGAAGGATTTTAAATGAGACTTTCTTACCTTTAGCTTGATCCTAAAATCTAAATGTCAGTTTTAAATATGTGCTACGCTGGCGCCATGAACACAAATCACAATATATGACATGGCGCTGTCAGCTTCAATGGCGGCTTTATCAGACAGTCCTTCTGGGAAAAACAGTGTTTTTGTTCTGTGTACACAGACACAAGTGTCACTCCAAACACACATAAATCACTTTCCAAATCCTTCGTTTGTGAGTCCATGTCCTCATTTCCTTCTTCAAATATCATGTTGTGGTCAAACGTGTGTTGAGAATCATCAGCAACCTGTAATTAGTTTGACCAGCTTATGAACCCTGGAGGTTCCAGGACTGGCCTGAATCCTGCAAAACATGTTTTCCTGCTTGCAAAGCAACATCATTGTCCCTGTGATATTAAGAGATTAATGTTTTCATCTTCTCTCGGAAACAGTGAACAAAGCACCTCCTCAGGTTGACAGGATAGTGAGAGTGTACCCATACCCTCAGTTGTAGCGTAGAGTTTTTGTGTTCGGAGCTACTCGTGGATATGAAAACTCACCAAATGATGGAAAGGCCACTTAAGGCTGACTAAAGTAAGTCAGTACACACGCACGTGTTTAAACAGCATTAAAAGCATGTTTGCTGACTGGTACAAAAACATTCAGGGGTTTGGATGCTTGACACTGGGAGCCAGAGGATGTCTCACCACTGCTAATGTAACAGTGAACTGCACCTGTTGGACATGTTTGTGCTATAATAGAATAATCTGACAAATAATAAGGCTTACTGTGTGAAACAGACCATCCAGGACAGTGTGTGACTGAAATGATGGTGTTTTAATATTCTGTTATTTAGCACTAACCAGCACATGTATATGAATGCAGCTTGCTAACTAGTGTTAGTTGATAACACTCCGCCCTCATGCCCAAATATGGTAATTTTTACTGCCAAAATACATGTCAAGATGTCAAAATGTAACCACACTGTTTAGTAAGTTAAACATCCACATCACGTCACTGCAACTAAGCTTAGGCAAATGGTTGGCTAACAGCAGCCTGCTGCATCTGCAGCGACAGACATAGCTACAACTACTGATGCCATTCAGGTCATGTGACTAATGGAGATGGACACCTGAGGAGTGACTGGGCCAGACGGGAAGTGCACCTCCTGTCTGTTTGCCTGCCACTCTTTACAGAAAGCTCACCTAACGAGGCGAGCAGAAGATCAACAGGTAAATCAAGAGCTTCGTGGTAAATGCACTGATTCTTATACAGCGCTTTTCTAGTCTCCCAGAGTACTCAAAGCGCTGTATACAACACGCCTCATTCACCCATTCACTTCTAAACACAAGTGCAAACTAAACTACATTCATACTCCGATGAACGCATCGGAGGGCAACTTGGGGTTAGTATCTCGCCCAAGGATATTTGGCATGCAGACTGGAAGCCAAGGATCGAACCACCGACCTTCCAATCAGTAGCTGATCTGCTCTACCACCTCTCTTTTAACCATGACATACCAGACGCCAAGATAAAAGCAGATACTGATTAGACCACCCGAGTGGAAGCTTCCGCCACTTGGCTACGCCTACAAATTCTGTCCAACTCCCACTAACCCTCCAGGAATGCAGACCAAGCTCTTGCAATGGTTGTATGAGGACCGAGCTGCTCGTAGCAAAGTGCTGGACACCCCATACTCCCCAAGCACCTCCCACAATTTCACATAATTTCCTGGGACATGGTCGAACGCTTTCTCTTATATCCGAGGTTCGACTAACATAAAAATACAGCCTAATGTCCCTCTGTCAGAATTGTCTGACTGTCCAACCCTGGATGCAAACATAGATTTACTCATGGTAAATGGTAAATGGCCTGTATTTGTAAAGCGCTTTACTAGTCCCTAAGGACCCCAAAGCGCTTTACACATCCAGTCATTCACCCATCCACACACTGGTGATGGCAGCTACATTGTAGCCACAGCCACCCTGGGGCGCACTGACAGAGGCGAGGCTGCCAGACACTGGCGCCACCGGGCCCTCTGACCACCACCAGTAGGCAACGGGTGAAGTGTCTTGCCCAAGGACACAACGACCGAGACTGTCAGAGCCGGGGCTCGAACCGGCAATCTTCCGATTACAAATGGGAGACACAAATAAACATTTCTGGTTTTATAGCTTAATTTTAATAAAAATGATACAAATGTTCTTTGGTAAGTAATTAGTAAACAGTATTTTGTTTTTGCTACATTCTTGCTATAAATCACAGATTTAGTAGAAAGTACAGTGTGAGTACAGCAGCTTATATCACACTTGGTAATGACTGAAACCACAGGTTCTGTTTTTAACCCGACTGCTTCTGTTTCTTGCTACTTTTTTTAAGTGCTGCTTATTAATTGAATGTTTGCTTTGCAGATGTTACTGTTGGCCAAGGCTTGTTAAAATAAACACATATATATTATTATGTATTAGCAGCAGCTAGGCAAACGGTCGTGGATTTGGGTTATTTGCCAGTGACATGTGATGTTTTGTTCAATAATGTGCAAAATATTTTCCTCTCATAAAAACATTCCCAACAGAATAAGAGTCCTCGACCACAGCAAACCTGTTAATGGACTTTGTGAGTCTTTGGCCCATTTGTGCTTCGCTGTTATACACAAGTGTCGTAAGTACAGCCATTACCTGGGAATGTTGCTGCTTTGTTTCCCACAAGACCCATGAAAGTATATTTAGGGAACTCAAACTGTACCAGGTTCTGTGCCAGGAACAGGAAAATGAACTCTTGATGCACACACAGAAATTACCGGCCCATTTATGGGTTGTTGTGGAGAGAGAAACCAGGTGCATAGTAACAAGTCCTGAATAATATCTAAGATTCTCGGGTTTCCTTTGACCCAGCAAGTTTTGCTTTCCGTTAATCTCCATTTGAGTTTTTGAACCAGAGGCGAGAACAGTAAACAATCTGATGACAGGTTCCAAACAAAACACTCGCCCAAAGGACATCATACTCTGACGCAGTGAGAGCCAATCCTGTAGGGCAAGCAACAAGGTTGCAAGATGCTAATTTCAACGTTGGCTAATCTGTGATCGAGTGCCAGTGTTGCCAACTTAGTGGCTTTGTCGCTATATTTAGCGAATTTTCAGACCCCCTTAGCGACTTTTTTTCTAAAAAGCAACTAGCAACAAATCTGGCAACTTTTTCTGGTGGTATTGGAGACTTATTTATGACGACTTTTTGACATGAAAGCGCGTATTGCTTTTACTCTCAACAAGCAGCGGTGCTGCCGTGGGCACCTTGCCCGTGCCAAAGCGCTCACGGGCGGAGGATAGTCCTCCCCCAGCTGCTATCAGGGAAGAAGATGTTCACACCTGTGCATCCGAACTGCAAATGAATCACGCATGAGCGAAGCCTCTGCTCCCGCACTGACTGTAACGCAGTCAATTCTTCTTTTACTGTTATGCTGTTTTGTGGATCACAAAGTTTAAAACTACTTATAAACACACACACAAAGTAACTCCACCAGAGTGCCAATTTCGGGTCACTTTTGCCGGTCCAAGCCCGGATAAAGGAGCAGGGTTGGAATTGTGACATTAAAAAAAACAATAATTGCTAAAAGAAATTTAATTTGTAGTTCTAAATAAACTCTAAATGCATTTAGGACGTTTTTTACTCACTTTATGTTATTTCTCTCTCCAACAACGTAGGTTACAATTACATTAGCATGACCAAATATGCAAATTAGGTGATGACGTCATTTAGCGACTTCTAGCTACTTTTAGGACAGCCAATAGCAATTTTCCTTACTGAGGAGACAGAGGAAAAGTTAACTCAAAGCTGAGGCAGTCTTCCCAATATAACCTACCCTCACAGTAATATGGGAAATGTGTGTTAAAGTATTTGATAACCATCTTGTTTGCAAGTTAGTGTACCACTCTTGGCAGGCCACGTGCCTTCAAAGCATTTCTGCCGTCTGCTGCACTTTACGTCAACGTTTGAGGTATAAAGAGAGATTAACCTCAGGAAGTTTGGCCTCACCACGTTATCCAAGCAGAAGTCCAGTTACTCACGTCTCCAAAACGCTCTCTCTTCAAGAGAAAATGAAAGAAAGCTTCAATCTCCTCCTGACACTGTGTGCAGTGGAGAAATACCATTTCACTTGTAAACATATGTTCTGCATTTTCAGGAACAGTCACTCACTCTGCTGTGCACAGAAGCTAGCTTGTTAGCTTGAAGCCTTTAGCCTGTTAGCTTAGGTTTGTATACAACTTTATTTGGTCTGGTCCTGCTTTGCCTTTCAGTCTTTTGGTTTGTCGGGTACACTGAAACTAATTTCCCCTAAAAGTGAAGTGACTAAAGCTGCGAGGACATTTTTGTCACCGTTTCTTACTATTTAATTCAGACGTACCAGAAAAATAAGGAAACAGAGACACAAACTGACACTGTGTATCTAACATGGATGGATTCAGAAGAAATGGAAAAATGATTACAAAATGATGTCTCGTGTTTGCGGCAGACCCTTAAAATGGTTTCTTCTACGAGGAACCAAGCTGCTCTGCACTGTTTGCAGAGTTCATAGAGGAAGTGTGTGCAAAATACAACGTACAAAACTGTCCCTGGGTCCAGCTCGGCCTCAGTTACATAGGTAGCATATAGCTTCTCCTACAATTCTTTTTAGTTTTAAAGGTCATGCATGAATTATCTTGAGAAGTGATAAAAACAAAGAGAACAGTGGAAACATGTATAGATGTGGAGCCTGAGCAATGGAGCAAAGGTGTGGTTTCTTTTAGCTACCTTGCTTGGTTTAAATACTGGAGAACAGCAGTGTTAATTTGCTAGATTAGTTCAGCGGATTGAGTCCTGCTCAATCATCCAGGTACGTAAATCAACCTCACTGTCACGGCTCTGGGTCATGTTGACCCGGCTTTCTGTTTCTCATGTTTTGGAGTTTTTCTAGATTATGATTTATGATTTGATTAATCAGTGAAACTGTTTTGATTGTGATTATTATTTACTAGGTTTTGGTCAGTGTCAAGTCTGTCTCTCTCTGTCTAGTCCGTGTCTTAGTAAAGTGTGTTTTGTTTCCTGTTTTACTTTGAAGGTTCTTGTTCCTGTCTGATGTCAGTGTTCCAGCTTTGCTCTCCCCGTCTCATTAGGTCTTATTCCTCCCAGCTGTGTTCCCCTTCTGTCTCTAATTCCTTGATGACTCCCTCAGTGTATTTAAGCCCAGGCTACGTCCACACGTACACGGGTATTTTTGAAAACGGAGATTTTCCGTTTTAAAAAAAAAAAAAATCCCGTCCACACGTAAAGGCAGAAATTAAGGAAAATGCTGCTAGGAACATGCCAAAGCAGCAGGTGGCGCTATATTCCTAACCGTGTAGAAATGTTGGCCAATCAGAAGTCTAGAAGCACTGCAGAGACAATTAACAGTAACAGTATTGTAGAAATTCATTTCACCGAAACAATAACGTGGCGCACAGTGTGACGTCAAAAAATGCGCACACCTTTGACGCTGCGTTTTCTGCGTTTTCTGCGTTTTTCTCGTCCACACGTAAATGCAAAAGCTGAGTTTTTGAAAATATCCACCCTGGCCGGAGTTTTTAAAAATCTCCGTTTTCAGTGACCAAAAACGCCGTTTACGTGTGGACGAAAGCTGCAAACGCATAGAAAAATCTGCGTTTTCAAAAATACCCGGGTACGTGTGGACGTAGCCCCAGTGTGTCTTTGTGTCAGTGTCGCGTCGTTAACGTCTTCTACCCTCACGTTAACGGCGTGTTCCATCTGCTAGCCTGCCTGCTTAGTTTATTTCTGTATTCCCAGTTTAGTTAAGTGTATGTTCCCTTTTCTGCCCAGCAATAAAGTGTGTGTTTGTGAGTGTTTGAGTTTACATCTGCCTCCGAGTCCTGTATTTTGGGTCCTTTCTCCCTGCACACAGCCATGACACTTTCAGCAGTGCATTTTCACCATGTTAAACACAGGGTTGATGTCTAACACAGGCTTCTCTCGTGTCCCACTGAAAACTGCTTTTATTTTATAATCACCTACCCGGACAATAACACTTCCCTCACCCTATGGAAAAACAAACTGGAAGTTCCAGGGAGCCATTAAAGGATTTTTTTCTTAGCAGCCATCAAAAGGAGTCAAAATGAAATCCGTGGGTCAAGCTGGTGTTTGACACTGCGCTGACAGGTCCCTTTAGCAATGTGTGACTGATGGTTGAGTGAGTGGCTGGTCTGCCTGAACGAGCAGAACACAAAGTATTTTGACATAAACACAGAGTCCAGGTTTGATGGAGAGGCGCTGTAAACAGACTTCATCCAGATGTCCTTTGCTGGTCAGATTGTGCCTGGAGCTTGTTGTGGTATTGGGTGAGGATTTTGTTAAACTGATCTGAAGGTCTCATATCCGAGGAATTTCCACTGCTTTTAACATCTAAACCAGAAGTAATAAAAGAGATTTGAGTGATACACAGAGGAGCTAGTAAGCCATGCATATCTGCATGTTGATCCCACAGACAGTCTCTCTGTTATATGATCTTGTTGCGTGGCCTTTTCACCATGCATGAGTGAATGAATTCCTCGCCCACATGCTCCACCAGCACTCACTGAGGCCCTTGAGCAAGCTGCAGTGCAAACTTGCTGCAGCTTGTTGGCCTTAAATCTTTCTCACATCGCTCTCCTTTGTTTTTGCTGGATGTGCTTTTTCAAAGCAGTTGTTGCATGTTTGTCAACAATTTCCTCCAATGGCAGCACCAGCAGCTTAATGGAAGTTTACACTGGCCTTCATCCCAGCTGTTATTCCCTAAATATCCTTTCCATGCTGTTCCACAACAAGATGTTTCTGCCTTATCCTCAGTACTTGACCAAACAGGAACTTTTCTATTGTGTTCTGGCTGATTGAGGCATCACACTGTATGATTATAACTGTTTTTATAACTAACCTCTAATTTTCATAAAGTTTAGCAACAACACAACTTGTGTTTTTGCTCAGTTGTTGAATAAATATAAATGTGCCAGAATTAGCATAACAGCTACAGATGCATTTCAATTATATTTCATTTATATAGCGCCAAATCACAACAACAGTCGCCTCAAGGAGCTTTATATTGTAAGGTCGACCCTACAATAACACATGCAGAGAAAAACCCAACAATCATATGACCCCCTATGAGCAGCACTTTGGTGACAGTGGGAAGGAAAAACTCCCTTTTAACAGGAAGAAACCTCCAGCAGAACCAGGCTCAGGGAGGGGCGGGGCCATCTGCTGTGATTGGTTGGGGTGAGAGAAAGAAGACAGGATGAAGACATGCTGTGAGGGTGAAGCTGCACAGATGAGGACGATATTATTGGCCCCCACAGAAATGTAGTTTTTCAAAAGTAAGTGCTGTGAAATTTAAACACAGAAACTAAATGAATTCACAAAAATGGGTCAAAATGATTCATAACAATGATTTCTCTTGTTCTGCAACATCAGTCGTTTTCTGTTTTGGCTGTGATAACGTTTATATACCCGTCTCGTGTCTTGTTGGTATAAATAGTTATTTTGTCCTCATCTGCAGTTTGCTGCTAAAGGAAAACAAGTAAAGACACATAAAACTTTATACTGCCTACATTTATTATGTCACAATGTTTGTTTTGATTCTGTATCCACAGGAGACAAATACACTGGAAGGCCAAACCTTCTGGTTAGAAGAACTTTGACCTGAAGGGAATGGAAATAAAATAGCCAAACATTAAACAGCTGAAATGACCAGAACAGGTCCACCTTAAAGTTGCAACAACTGTTCTGTAGGTCACCTGAGGCCTGCAAAACAAGCTTGACCTTTCACCTTATTGAAGCTGGTATGACTGACAAGACAGAAAGCCACATCTATTTACATCTATTTAGAGTGTGAATCTTGTTCTTTACTTGTCTTCATCCTGTACATGCCAAAATGTATACACAATATCTGTACCATGCATAAAACAGTATGTCCACTAGCTGTTTTAGATTCATGCTCACAGAGACTTTTCAGCCTCGCCAAAACAGCGCTGACGCTGTGGAAGACGTGGGACTACGAAAGAGCAAAGAAAACACAAAAATAATTACTCTGAGAAATATCAAACACTTCCCCCACCTCTCCTAAAACATAGAGTTGGGGTTACCACCTATAATAACTCAGACCTCCAACATTTAAACATGCTGTGATTGCATTAGATAAGAACATTTCCTATATCAGAGCGTGCACTGTGTTTGCCCAGGATGCAGGATTAATTAAATCCACTAATTTACTGTTATTGTCTCACCCGGCGCCACACAAATGTTTGTCATTCCAGCTCATCGTCACATCTGATGTTTGTGTTTGTGTTTGAATTAGAGCAATAAAGGGAAGTTCCTCCTTCCTTCCAGTTTATCTAAACCTCTTTGCCCTGCTAAGGCCACAGGGCAGCTCTAATTATGAAGATGCAGTGCAGACTTTCAGGGTGTGTTTAGGGAGTGTTTAGAGGACGTGCTGACACTGACAGGAGGTTCAGCTGTCTGCATCCATCAATAATCAGCCCAAAGTGGTGAGAGAGACACTTATGGTGTCGTACAGAGAGGAACCTGACGAGCTCGTGCCTGGCTCTCTGGAGAACGAGCGCTGCTGCACAACAGTAGCAGCTGAATTAATAAAGTGTTCCATTTTAAAGTCAACATCAGCTACGTAATCAACACTGACGCCTCCAAACATCAGTTAACAACCATGGTTTCATTTATTGGGATGGAAAGTTGCCTTGATTACACCAGGCTTGATTTAATAGGGGTGAACAAAGCAGTCCATGTTCATTCAACTGTTTGGTGAGTTTTCAAGTGGTCTCATATATAATCTTTGTTTATGGGCTTTGAACCACAGTCAAAGAACAAACTGAGTGTTGTTGTTGTTCTACTGTTGCAGGCAGATAGTTCACGTGATGTCTGTTAACCACCATGAATAACAGCAGACACAGACTGACTGCATGTGCTGAAACACAGGCTCAGTGTGCACTGGGCTGATGCTCAGGCTCGACCTGTCACCGTGGAACCAACAGTAAGTGTTTGGTGTATTAAGTCATAAAGGCAAAGTCAGTGTTTGTAACTGTGGACACACGTGCAGACTGGTTTACATCAGCAGTCCGTTCTTGGAGTTTGCATGTTGTTGGATGCTGGGAGACTTAATGTGTCAAAAACAAAAGACGTGATCATTGATTTTAGGAAGTCTTACAGCTCATCACCTGCTGTCAGCTGGACAGGTACGGGGGTTGTACTACCAAAACGATCAGCATAGACTGTTCTTGTTCGGAGAATGGGATCTTTTAATGTCTCTGAAACGTTACAGGCATTTTATTGAATCTGTTATCTGCAGGTTTGGGAGCACGACGAACAGGTTGGGACTTAACAGCCAGCAAACTCTCAGGGTGTTGGCAAGACGGGCTTTTGGCCATCAAGCATGTGCTGAGGAAGGCTTCACAGTGAGTCTGACTTATTGCCCTGTGGCCATCGTTTTTCCCGTGAGGAGGACCAAACAACTCCGTGTTTCTCCTTTTATCCCTGCTGCAGCCCGTCTCCTCGTTGCCCTCGCTGCCAAACTAACTTCTCCTTGTGGGACAATAAAGTTTTGAATTTGAATGGAATAAAGACTTAGTAACTCTGATGAGCGCTGGGCGTGTCTCCAAAGGAGCGAGGTTATAGAGAGCTGTGACCAGCAGCAGCCTGTGGAGGGACAAACCATAAACTGCTAACAGGATGCTGGGGGACAGCCTGATTCACAGTGGCTCCAACTTATAGGAGCAAAGGATCTGCTGCCATTGTGTGCCAGATACCGCACACTAGCCTCAGATGTCCCCTACAGACCATGCATCGGTAGGTTGGACATGTAGCATGTGAAGATCTAACCGTATATTAGGCAGGGTGGTTATGGGCTCACTCAACTCCTGGACCTGTGGGTAGATTGGTTTTTACAGTGAGGTTGAATCTATTTCAGTCGGTCTATAAATTAAAGTGCAGACGTGGTGGTCTAACGTGCAACAATGCAGCCACTGCTCAGTATGGTAAAGACGGGTTGTGGAGCCAAAGACGAGGTTTAACATAATAATTGTCATTAACTTTCTACTGGAGTTTTTCTCATCGTTCAGGTCCAGGTTTCCGTCTTCCTGTCTGCGTTTCCAATCATGTTCGTTGCTAATGGAAACCCGTCCAGGCGTCACATGACTCCAGGCAGACCAGTTTTATTTTCCCTCTCGTTAGCTTTGCTCCCAGTGACTTACATGGTGGAGGGGACAACACAAGGCTTTGCCAAAGGTCATGACACGTGACCGCATGAAAGACCATAAGGAAGTGTTTGCTGTAACCCTCCTCTCCATTGTACCTGAGTCATTTCATCCTGGTGCCCGGCCTGGCCGGTGGGCTGGACTTTACAATCATAGCAGCATAGATATTATTCTGTTGATTGTTGTGTTTGCCTTTTCAACCTATACTGACAATACCACAACGACGATTAAACAAAAACACTGAGGAGAGGTGTTTCTTATATCTGCTGACCAGGTTTATGAATAGAGGAGACATCATTTTACGACTTGGTTACCAGAACAAACGTGATATTTAAAACCAACTGAGGTGCCATGAAAAAGTGTTCACTGCCTTCCTGATTCATTTGTTGTTTGAATATTTGTGGCCCTGAGTGGAAGTAAGCTGAGCTGGAGGTGGAGAGTTGAAGAGTCTAGTCTGTGAGGGGCAGCTGAGGCTGAGTGCTGTTAGAGAGGACATACAGTGGGTCTTCTTCACACAACACTGATGATGGAGTTCCTCAGGGTTCTGTCCTAGGACCAAATCATTTATATTATACATACTTACCATAGGCAGGATGTATAATACTCTTGGTAACAGTGGAAAAGAAAAACTCCTTTAACAGGAACAAACGTTCTGCAGCTGTCTGCTGCGACGGGCTCTGGGTGAGAGCTGCAGGGGGGAAAGGACAGGAGGACTTGAGAGGAAGTTCATGGATGTAGTGAAGGAGACATGCAGAAAGTTGGTGTGACAGAAGAGAATTGCAGCAATAGGATCAGATGGCTGCAGATTATGGAGACGTCTATAAGGGACAGGTGAGAAAAAGTTCAAAGCAACACGTTCACTGTCTTCTGTTGAGTGCCCACTTACTACCATTCACATTCTGAGAGATGCAACTTTGGGTTAATACGTTGCCCTTGGATATTTGGCCTGCAGACTAGAGGCAGCCAGGGATTGAACCACCAACCTTTGGATCAGCAGATGCCCTGCTCTGCCTCCTGAGCTCCAGCCACCCTTTTCAGCCTAACAGCATCCGAGGTATTTGCTATAATGCTGATCAACTGTTATTCTAGTAAAATGACTGTGGAGAGCATGAGCGAATGTTTGGAGAATGCTCTGAGGAGCAGACGTAAGCACCGTCGTCTGCCAAGTGGACAAATTACAGGAAGAAAAAACTCTCGTCTCAGAGTTAAACAGTTCACCGTGATGTCTAAAATGAAGACATCTCTTTTCTCTGTAGTTATCAATATAACCATCGTTTATTATCACAAATGAAGCAAGACTTAAATATTGAAATCATTTTCTTAAAAAGGCCGTTGGGGACCTTTTGTTATTCTTTCCAAATAAGAATCAGAGACCTGACAAAGACAAGTGCTTTTCCTGATAACGACTCAACAAATCACCAGCTAGGATAAGCTAGTTTGGGAAGCAGGCTGACAAATGTCTGGACTGGAGATGTTTGTCCTGGCATGGAGCAAACAGGCGAGAGCTAAACATGGTCTCAAATCTCCTTCGTGTCCTTTTGGCAAACCTGGATTCACAATCTTGAGTCATAACTCCACTGATGACATGCATGCTATCTTTAATTATGATAAAAATAAAAAATGCAAATGAATAAAATATAATAGAAAAAGTGATATTTGTTTAGACTGAGATAAAAAACAAATGTGTGCCTGTGTGGGGCAGGGAGAGCTCAGGAGGTAGAGTGATCGCCACGTGATCGGAAGGTTGGAGGTTCAACTCCACTGAACGGTTACCCTGAGGTACCCCTGAGCAAGGTAGCGTCCCTGCACACTGCTCCACGGTTCGGTGGCTGCCCACTGCTTCACTGAGTGAATGGGTTAAATGCAGAGGGCTAATTTCCCTGCGGGGGTTAATAAAGTATGCATTGCATACTTGCAGACTACATGCGTTTAGGTTTGTGAGCCTCATGGGCGCTGCTGCACGTGGATCACAAGTTAACGCTGTTAGTACAGTTACTATATATAATAAGTATATATATGCAAAATACTTTACTATATGTATTAATTCATCCTGTCCCGATGAGATGGTCATCTGTCTCACCTGTCACCTGTGTGTGGGGGCGGGGCTAAACTGGCTTCATGTTGTAGGTTACGACCCCCTCACGTATCCTGACCATTAGAAATGAACTTCAAACCATAGCTGGTTGGCTCGGTGTTAAAACTAGCAGACACTACAGCAGAGCCGATGTATTTATTTAAGTCTGGAAATGTAGCGGCGTGTTGGCTTATTCTGAAAACTAGAACGCAGTTCAGCTTTGCCGGATTCGAAGACATGTACAGTGTAGTTAGTTTAGTATGAAATCCAGCTGCTTGTTGTCTTTGCTCAACTTCAAAACTAGCAGCCACGTGTACCTGTTTATTTTGAAAGCTTAGTTTAAAACTAGCCTCCAGTCAGTTTTGCTAAACAGGAAGTTATTTTATTTTGAAAACTGTCCAGAGTTTTGACAGTTGTGCTTTAGCTTTAGTTTTTCTTTGTCTTGAAATAAAGCCCAGTGTCTTCAGCAGCCTGTTGTTTGGTGCTTGAGACTTGGACAGTTTCCCTTTCCCATTTTTGGCAGCTGAAGCTAATGAGCTGCAGCCAATAGCTTTGTATTTAGCAGCAGATCCAAGCGCTCTGTCGTCTTGTCTGGCTTGGCAGGAAAGCGAATAAGTGCTTTTCCTAAAAGCTGCAGCTACGAGTTCATGTTTGAAACAAAGTGAAAAATAAAGACATGGAGTCAAAGGTTCAGTTTCAAATCTTACACAGATCTTTATTGTTCTTTTAATTACATCAAATTGCCGTTCCACTCGTTTTCATCTCAACAACCAACCAAATCCTGTCACTTCCCCAATCCTTCCTCATCTGCCTTCCCCTACGTACAGTTTCCTTTCATTTCTTTCCATCCATGAGCAACATTCCCGTCCACCTGAGCAGATGATGGGAGTTACACATGTCACACTGACCGTTTCACTTCCTAAACGTTCTCGTCTCCGTTCTCGTCTGCCTTCAACAACTTTCATCGTCGCTCAGTCCCGTCCCTCGGGACAGTTGCATACATCACGCCGCCTCTTCAGGTGCGAGCGGCGTCCACAACTAAAGCTCCATGCAAGATGCTACACTGAAAAGCGACCCGCCTCGTTCTCAGCAATCAGCTTTTTAAGAAACCAACGTGGCTCAGTTCAAAATTTTGTCTTAAACAAAACTCATCATCTCGTCTGCGATATGATTTCATCACGGTTTTTTGCTGACATCATCTGTTCTGCAATTAAATTAATGCCTCTGTAGTAAATAAAATAAAATAATGTCTGGCTTCTATCATCTGTTATTTAAGGAATGTATAAAAATAAGACATCTTCTGATCGGTCTAAAAACCCAACTATGACAGAAATCTGTTTGTGTGGCACACCTCACCTTTTTGGGGGTTTCACCTTGACATCGGCAAAGGTTCAAAAACCTGCCCTAACAGCTAAAACTCTGCTGCTTTACAATACCTAAAAAATACTAGGATAGATTTGAAAATATAAAGTGTAAAACTTTTATTATCCCCCAAAGAAAGGTCTAAAAGAGTGTTTAAATATGAACTTAATAGTAAACAGGATCTTTCTTCAAGAACTCAGCAAACTGGCCACACCGAGTGTGAACCGTGGGTTTACTTCTTGTCGTGCTTCCCTTTTAGAGCCGAACCACGTGCACCCCTCCAGAATACTGTCTCTATGGGATGCACTTGGATGGAGGAGTAAGGTAAATAGCTGCCAAGGAGGACAGTAACAGAACACTGCTGTAATAACACGCAGACAGTCATAAATACAGGTCCCAAGCTTCTCTGTGCTGTTTTATGTACAGGACAAACAAAGAGGTCCATCCACGCTCTCTCAACGCTCCGCCTCACACCATCGTCTCTTTTCTCTTCCCCAAAGAACAAAGAGCCTTCTTGTCCTTTTTGGTTTTATGTGTCGTGGGTGAGGATGACGTCGTGGACGTCGCGGAGGAGCGAGGCGAAGGGGACGTCGTGGTGGGGCTGTTGCACACTGAGGCGGGGGCCGACTGAGAGCCTGGCTGCGGGTAGTTCTCGTCTGCTTCCTCCATGTGGACGATGGCGGAAACGGAGGAAGGGCGGCGCTTGGAACGGACGCTGCTTGTAGGCGTGCTGGGGCTGGAGGGCTCGCTCAGAGGCCGGTGGACGGCGATGGCGCTACGGAGGCAGTTGAGCCACTGCTGCTTGTGGAAGACATCGTTGACCTGCAGAGTGTGTGATTGTGCCTGGCTCGGGTCTTGGGAACGCACCCGGAAGATGTTCTTGGCTGCAGAGAAAGCAGAGAGCGTCGTTAGCAACGGGGGCAGAGTGCTGCTCAGGCTACTAGCGGACACTTTCTGGGACGAGCCTTACCTTTGTCTGCATTGCTGAAGGCTCCTCTGAAAGAGCCGCCCATTCTGACATCACCATCTTGCAGGTCCTCCAGCACCAGATCCTGCACTGCGATTGGCTGCCGGTACACCTGGAAGCACTGGCGCTCGTTCCTGGTGACGGGGCGGGTCAGGATCAGCAGGTCGGTGAACAGGAACACGTGCAGCTTCTGAAAGAATTTCCAGGAAAAACAGAAACTTTCAAACCGGAGCATCGTCTGAGCACATAGGCTCATGTGCAGCCTCGTGTTAACGTGCAAAGAGAAGCACCGACGGCTTGGAAGTGTGCGCTGTGCTCACCGTGCCGCTCTTGTTGCGCAGCTCCCCGTGACACAGAAGACTCTTGCACCCTTCGATGCGAGCGTCCCTCTGCCTGTCGTCCAGATACTCCAGCTTGTCGATGTAGTACTGGCACTCGGACTCCCCCTTCTTCATGTTGATGTCAGACAAAACTCCCTGGATGACAGTGATCTGAACACACAAGCAGCCCAATTACTACATGGGAGAGGCGCTATGATGAATCAGTGTTGAACCAGTCTCCTGGACTTACAGCGTCCTGCAGGCTGGCAGCATCGGGGTGTTCTGCTGGAGTGTGTCTCAGGATCTCCTTGAGCAGTAGAGGGTACTTGACCAGGCGGGATCTGGGAATGTCCAGGAAGCTCCACAGGTCCAGTTTCCGACTAAAAGGTGACTCGAGGCAGCGCTGCAGGAAGTCCTGCACACGTGGGTCTTGCTTCTTCTGGTCCAGCAGCGCCTTGGCTGCCAGCTGGTTACTGCAGTAGTCTTTGTAGGCATTGAGCCTGGGCAGCTGCAAAGGAAGGAGGGACTCTTTAACTGCTAATTCAAAATACGGTTTATAATAAAGCTTTTGATGGCTCAAAAAGTCAAAGACACTTACCCAGCTGATAACAATTTGCCCAATCTGGCCCACAGTCCCGTCTGGCCCCGTGGCTTTGGAGAGCTGCGCCAGAAGGTCCTCGTGCAGTGGGATGTAGGCATCCAAGTTGCCGAAAATGTGAGTAAGCTCCTCCTCCGACATGATGGACAGCTTCAGCATCGGGTCGTGGTACGCCTGTGGATGGAGCAAAGTGATCGGTAATATCTGGGCAGAGCTTTGGGAGCTAAACTAAAAATATCCTGGTCAACAGCTTTAAGGGTACAAAAAAAAAAAAGACAGAGGAACAATTCCTGTCTTTTTATAGCTCCTGGCTGCGCTGCAGTCAAAGCCTGCCAGACTTTGATTTAATCTGTTTGCTTTATATGTACTCCCTCTGCCTCAGAGCTTTTAAAAGTACAAACCTTGCGTGCAAGCTGCAGGTCTTCAATCAGATCCTGTTCTCCACGAAACAGCTCAAATATGGCCTGAGGAATGGGAGGAGGCACAGACAGATGCTTTTTTAGTAAACATGTAAATCAGGTTGTCATTACATCGTAGCCTGAACCAAAGTGAGCTCAGCCAAGATGGCTGAATGGCTTCTAGTCCAAGTTAAACCATTTGACACAAAGACGTGAACTAGTCTAGCAAACGAGTCGAATTCATCCCTGTCTGGACTCCTGGACTCACCTCTTGCCGCTTGATCTCTTTGGTGGAGAAAGTCCCTTTCTGGTGGATGTCTAACGTCTCGGACCATAAGGTGCTGTTCCTCCTTTTAGGCGGTGTGGGGGCCGCTGCCTTGCTGCAAGGCTTCTGGGGCACGCCCGGCAACTTGCCATCGCCCCGGAAAGAGGCCTTCAGAAAGAAAGACCACATGTCAGACATGTTGACAGAGATGTCCCTGTCCCCCCAATGCGCTGTTTCTATTGGATGCCATGAGCGCTTACCTGGATGGTTTGGCCGAAGCGCCGGACGGCCCCATTCTTTACCGGAGAAATGAGGTTGGCTAGCGACGTCACCCTGCCGAGAGAACGGACACGCTTGTTGCTGGGTTCCTGCAGAAGGAGGCAAAAACAGAAGGGGAGGTTAGTCGTGCAGTTATTCATAACTCGTGTCTGAAAACCCTGAAAGTGTGAGAGAGGCAGATCAAAACGAATCAATCAGTAACTGTGACACCTCAGCAAAGACTTCCTCGTGACAAAACACGTCAAGGTCATAAATCCTGGTTATGAACTCCAGTCCCGCTTTAAGACGAGCAGCTGGAGCCGAGGTCAAGCCGCAGGCAGACAGCCTGGCGGAGCGGCAGACACAGATACTACGGAGGAGGAAGCACTTCCAGCAGCTGTTGGCTCCATCACATGAAGAGTCCTGAGCCAGCCCACTGAGCACAAAGACCCTCTCTCACTGCTGATCTGGAGGGAAGGGGGTCTGGAGGAATGCCAGGAATGCACGAGACCGTGCTTCTCAGCTGTTCAGGGTGTCTACTCTGCTGCTATCTGCTCTGACAAGAGCCAAAACTCAAGTACAGAGTGGATCTGCTGCATCGCTCAAACTGGGATAAATGATTCCTGATTTAGGGATGGAGCTGCGTGGCAGTGCGCCGCTGCTGCGAGCAAGAAAAGGAGCAGCAGTCAGCAAAGTGTTTACGCAGTGCAGCGCTGCATGGGGCACACCGCAGAGTTTATGGCTGCGAGTCGAAACACGCTCTTCAACGAGCCTCGCGTGAGAGAGTACTGCACCTGGGGCAGGTGACCCCCCCCAAACACACACAACTCCTCACCCGCCCCGAGGCTGGGAGAAATCAAAGAGCAGCAGGGTGATGATTATAATTCCACACGATTTGCATTTTCTCCTGCAGTGTAACATCTTCACAGTAATGCAGTTTTGTCCTCTGAAGATCAAACACATCGCTCGTGTTTCCCTGACACACAAATGAGATTTTGTCAGCAAATGTGGGAAACAGTGCAGCCATTGAGTCTCTGTGGACGCAGCTGTGGAACAGCTCAGTCTGCTGTGGCTGCGGTCAGACTCTCCACGGAGAGCTTAGCAAGCCCTCGAGTGGCCACATGTCGACTGCTTCCCTCTGTTTGTAACCAGACGTGGCTTCCTCTGAGTGATCACCAGGTCATACTGTGGACAAATAAGTGCTAACAAGTAGTTTTGGTGTGTTTTTGGGGGGCAGGGGCCACTCGTCCTGCTCTTTGTTTATCAGCAGTGAAACAGGGAATGCTGCTATTCCTGGCTGTCCTGTGGCATCAGAGCGAGTCAGGCTGGAAACCATTCAGATCTTAGTCAGTCGAACCCTCCAGACATCATATACATGCAGCCTCCTTCAACTTTCAACCTCAAACTTTTCTCAGCTCCCTCCCTGTGCTTCCTCTTTGATGTAAGCTCATATGTGCCAGATGTGTCCTGTGATTACAGCTTAGAAGACGATGGGAAAAGAACAGGCACGAATCAAAGGACGGAGTGAAAATGCAGGGTTTTACTGCAAGAAAGGACAATCCGTGAAGTGTTTGCAGACTCGTCTTTTACAGAGAGATTTACTGTCAGTGAAGCCACACAGGGAAACACACAGACAGCACCTGGGTTTGCTACCATATCTGCTGCTTTCATTTTAAAACACATTAGCTTTTGAATGCTTGGTTGTTTACTGAGACCCTGCCCCCTGCTGACTCACTGTTCCTGTACCTGATCTCCCCATTTCCCACTGAGACTCAGGTGTCTGCTGGGGTGCGAGAGCAGGGGGAATACACAGCCGTGCGTGGGGAGGTCGTTACTGTACAACTAAAAAGGTGCAGTTTAGTCCAATGATTAACTTTTCAGGGTTTGACAGTATGTTAAGCTTTGTTCCAAGTTCCCTGGAACAAAGGTCAAAGCCTCTGTGCACACACACACACACACACACACACACACACACACACACACACACACACACACACACACACACACACACTGTGTACATACGTGAGATAAAAACCAGGGTTAGGTGCTGATTGACTCACACTGTGATACCTAACACCACACTATGACTTAATTTCCAGCAGCTCTGGTCAAACATTTACAGAGTAAAGTTTCAGCCGTCTCACCTCGGACTCCTTGGCCTGGTTCTGGCAGTCTATCACTTGCAGAGTCCGTTTGATAGGCACCAAGCTACCCACTTCATCGTAAGCCACCATATCTTTCAGTAGAAACACAGTATCCGTTTAATCCTCACGAGTTGGCTTCAAGTAATCCACACCAGAGAGAAAAAAGGTGGCAGAAAATCACGAGTTATAAGCACGTAAAAAGACAGAACAGCTTCCCCCCGTCTGGCTTTTTCTGGCATGGGGCCCCCTCCTCACTCTGATCACACTCAGCTCTAAACTTTGGTCTGAGGCAGAGCAGGAGGGGAGGACTATTTATGCAGGGGAGGAGTCCTGAGGAGGGACAGAGGGACGGTCTACCTGAGGACAGCTCCTACTCAGTGCAGACAAATAGCTGCCCGCATGCTTTGCTGCTGAGTCCAAATATTACTATGAAATGTAAAAATGATGGGAACGTTCCTGCTAAGTGTGGTGGACGCACAGCAGCTCCACACTACGAGCTGTAATTCAGTCAATGGAGCCTGAATTCGCTGAATTAAAGACACATTTCTGGAGTTACAGCTGTATAGTTTATCAATATGTTTACGGATCCACGATTTGTTACATCTGTAGATCCCATAATAGCATTACTTAATCACAAAGGTAGTGACAAACCATTTGTTACATTCTTCTACATTTAGTTCAGATTTCTGATTTTACTTTTAAATCCAAAGTTAACTGAATAGTAGAAAATATGTCCAAGAGAGACACGATCTGTGCAGCAGGCTCATTAATAACTGTTCTGCACATTAGCTGAATTACTGATGGATACTCTGAGACCAAACTCATCAGGATGAGGGTCAGAGGCAGGAAACAGGCTGATTTCTTCATGTTATCCCATCAGTCTTGAGGCTCTTATCATGTGAAGACAGTTTGATGAAGGGCTGAAAGACTAAAACAGTAACTATGATAAAGATTTATTTTACTGCACAGAGATGACAGTAACAAGATAACGAAACATTGGTATCCATGTTACTTTAAACATCTGCTCCTAACTGATAGAAACCATGACAACCAACAGTTCTCAGTGCTAATTATTATAAATGGAAACATTCAAACCTAAAAAGAATCAAATTTAGCTTTCAGAAGTGTCACATGTAGCTAGTTTGCGTCACTAAATCAAAGAGTATAAACACTGTTTTAGTTACAGTTTCAATGTCGCAGGAATGTTTTAATTAAAGTCTTAATTGAGTCATTACAAACATTAAAAGGTCGTACGCTCGGTCGTACTCAGCTTTCCATCAAGTGCCACAAAAGCTGAAACTAACTAATTGATTTGGTTTGATTGATGGGTTTCAATCAACAAACTATTATGGGGGCAGTGGTTTCTACCAGCGTCATCAGCTGAACTGAGGAGATGGTCGATTTGAATATCAACAGCAGGGAGCATTGTGACACACTCAGCCAGATGTTTGAACTGAAACCGGGAGCAGCACCGGGGTGGGGGCGGGGGACCGCTGCAGCTCATATGTTGATTGCTCTAATTAAGGGAGGGGGTGACAACATGCTGCCGGTTTCAGTAAGGACAAAAGAACTGAGCAGAAGCCAAACATATGTGCACATGGAAAACATTTGATCAGACAGGCTGAAGGACGACCTCGTGAAGCCGGTGTTTTCCTGGACAAATGGACTCGGTTCATCCGCCTGGGTCAACACAGAGGTGTGAAACCAGCCACAAGCTTCATGCGTGCTCCTGATGGGAGTGTCGAGATGTTAACACTTGGTCTTTGGGTTTGTTGACGCAGCAGTCAGAAGTCTGATGATCCTCCAACCAAAGAGGAGCATGAGCATGTGCCGAGTAAAAATGAGAGTTTATACTCATATATAGTTTATATGGCAGAGCACAGAGAAAACAGACAGAAGAGTCACGCAGGCTCTAATATAGCCTGTCTGTGTGTAGTCTGTGTGCAGTCCTGCTGTTACTCACTCTTACGGGGAGACCTCGGCTGAATCAGCTGAACGTCTGGTCCAGACCCGTAAAAACAACATCAGACGGAGCTGCAGCTGGAGTACGCCGGTGACTCCCACAACCTGTCTGAGCGCAGCCCGCTGAGGTGTGCAGTAGCGTGTGTGATGCACTGCTCTGCAGACTTTCACCTTTGTCTAACCTATGTCGTGCCAGGGACAGACAACCCCGAGGCCTCAGGAGGCTGAGCTCAACCTGTACTTCACATCAGCAGCTGTGAGTGCAGAGCACATAGAGCCTAATTACAGCTCGCAGAAAGGCATAAAGCAGGAAGCTCCAGGCACAGAAATACTGCTGAGTGATTCAAAGTAAGAACGGGGGGGAGGTGCTGCTGCCCTCTGCTGATTCTGTGGCAAACTGGAGGCATGAACACATCCCCCTAAAATCTATTCCCTGGAAAATGACCGTACATGCTTCTGTCCATTCCTGCTCAGTGCTTTTCTGTTGCGCTGTCTTTGTTTTTGTGCAGTTTTTGCACTTTATGCAGTCCTGTGTAGACCGTCTGTCACATGTAGCTCCAGGGTCTGTCTCCTTTCACTGTGTGCTGTACCACTGCACATGCTCGGCATGACAATAAAGCCACTTGACTTGACTAAACTACAGTTTTGGGGTTTTTATGTAAAGTATCGTTATAGTTTTAGAAACCTGCAGAGAACTCACTGAGTGTTTACAGTTCCAGTGCAGACCTATTTTCAGCTGAAGCTTTAGTTAAACACAGAGGACGTTTTGTCCAGTCCTTTAACACAGTCAACACCTTAATTATGTAAAGTCATCACACGATTCTGCTGCCTGTTTTCAACGATGCCACAAAAATGCTGGGACTCTATTTTAAACCCCGATAGCTCAAACTACTTGAAACATGTTTTGATTGATGTTGAAAGTGTTGTTGCTCATCTTTTAGAGATTTCGTGTCTGCATGGGTCCACTCAGGCTAAAGTTAATCCTTAGAGGGTGAATGCGGATAACTGTGCCAATATTGTACATATATATATGTACAATATTGGATGTAACTATCCAATCATGTCCTCGAGGTGGACTCCAAGCAGAAATGATGAGATGTGCTACGTGCAACTGTCCCCATGCAATTCTGCAAGCCAATATAATCCCATGTCAAACATTATAAAGAGACGTTTCCTTTGTCATTATAACTGGATGCTTCTCAAAGTAAAGGTTACTGGTAGAGATGCACGATACCACTTTTTTATGTCCGATATCATAAATTTGGATATCTGCCAATACCAATATGAATCCGATATAGTGTTTTTAATCAATAACACTGTTTTTTTAATATCTTGCTGCATTTTGTATAAGTTCATACTCAAGTTTAAATAAACAACAACACTAAAGCTATTCTGTTATACCTGTATGTAAAAAATACACTGCACCCAAAATATTTCATAGTTCAGCAAAACTGATCAATCTAATAAACGTAAACCTGCTCCATCCTCCCTATTCTGGTATTTTAAAGAGTACTTAGCAGAAATATTAAGCAACCTAACTAATAGGGTTGCAAACTCCCAGCAAAAAAAAAAAAAGGGAACGCCCCCCCCCCCCACCTCATGATACTTAATCTACGCAATCAACTTTAATTTGATGCAGTGTGGAAAAAATGCACAGAAATCAATTATTTTTCAAGAATAATTAAATAGATTCAACATCTTTCTTCAACAGAATTGCAGACTGCACAGATGGTTCCCAAAGGAAAAAGTACTACAGCTTACTAGGGTATATTAGACTTAACAGTTACTATATACAGTAATGGACTTCTATACATTTTACATCAGATTAAAACTTTGGGTGTAAGATTCAGATAATTATTTATTAAAAGCTCGACATTTTAAATGAGAATAAGAAAGAAAAGTATGTCTTTGTGCCCCCTTTTCCCTGTTCATGCCCTATCGGCCCCCCTGGCTAAACTTTGCTAGATCCGCCCCTGCACAGTTACGTCAGCTGTAGAAAAGGATCCTGGTGTAGAAATAATATTAAATAAATTCTAACAACAGCTGATCAAGCTTAAATGTGCTGCTGTTGTTCAGCCGCTGGTTTCCTCTTTCTGGTGAGAAGTGAGACAAAAACAAAGAAGAGAGACGATCAGCTGATCATTGATCAGTTTCATGATTGAAGTAGCAGCAGGAGAGAGAGAGAGAGAGAGAGAGAGAGAGAGAGGCAGTCGCTCCATATATCGGTTGTTAAGCTTAACATGGTAACGCTTTACAAACATTCAGAGATGAACTTACACACTTGCTTTACTTCTCTCTGGGAAAACTTCCTCGGAGATGAAATGCTGGTTTGGTAGCGACGCTACAAATACACACAGCCGCTCTATCACGTGACCACACTGCTCCGACGTGCTACGGTTATGAGCCGAGTTACGCCATGTTGCAAGTTTTGTGAGGTGCTTTTCTGATATTTAATGGATCGGATTACATTTTTTATTTCTCTCCAATATCCGATCCAGTAATTTAGGTCAGTATCGGACCGATACGTAATATCGGATTGGTCCATAGTTACTGGTGCTGTGACTTGCAGCCGAGAGCTCTCTGTCGTCTAATCCTCGCCTCCACTAATTGGATTCGTTGACTAGACCTCTGGAGCATTTTTTAAAAGTCAATAACTTGACCTTCTGCATGGTTCAGACCATCCAAGAGGTTTGCCTTTCTGCTCAAATTAAACTCAGTATTTCGTTGTCTAATCCTAATCCTGTCTTGTTCATTGCAGTCTTGCTATCTTTAGCTAATGACTGGCCACACTGTGGTTTGTACATAGGTAGGTCACAGGCTACAGTTAAAGGTTTTCAAACACAGAATTCAACACAGGACGTCACAGTGGATACATCAGCTTTGATCAGAGAAAAGCTGTAGACTGTGAAAAGCAGCACCTGTTGCTGTCAGAGCGTTTGGAGTGAGACGAAGAAACGCCGTAACCTTAGCCAGGCATCCAGACCCACAAGGCTTCATATCAAAAACACGCCATGGAAGTCTTCACTGAAATGTTACAACTTCTTCCATTTCTGTGACAAAGGTGTTTTTCCTCCCCACTGTCGCCAACTGCCGGCTCATAGGGGGTAAACCGATTGTTGGGGTTTTCTCTGTATTACTTTACCTTACAGTGTAAAGCACTTTGAGGCGACTGACATTGAGACAATTTGAATTAAAATTGATCTATAATAGTGACAACTGAATACTATTGATCTTAGTGTCAGCTCAGAAAGTCTAATTGCCTTCACTCTTTTGAAGGTGCAGAGATCGAAAAGAAGCAAACAGTGATGTAATTACACAACAGGGTGTAGGAACAATGAAAAGCACAGTTCCCAAACCAGACTGGCATCCTTGGGTTACTTTCTTAAAGGTTTGTTTTGACACTGTTCACACCCAGAGCAGGTTGCTACCAAACACAGTAACATGACTAAGACTGAGTGAAACCTCCAACACTTTGTCAATAGAACAAACTAATGGAGAAAACATGTCAAGTTCATATTGAGACGTCTGTCACAGAAACATTTTTCACGTGAGGACAAACAGATATTTTTAGGAAACACATGATTCGTAGAAGTGCTTCCTCTGACCTCAAAGGGTCAAACGCTGCACTTTCTTATTCTCAGGAAATCAAAATGAACAGAAGTGAAAGGAAAACATTTATTGTGACGACTTTCTTGTCAGAATGAAAGCAACTCATGCAAAGTGAAGCGGCAGGACTGGGCTTGTGTAGGGTAGGGTGAAGCCTTCCACCTAAGTGGCTTATTCAGACTCAGGGGAGAGCTTGACAGGAAACGTGAAGGCGTTAACATTCTGGAGAAGAGTCGGCTGGTGTGATATTCACCATTGATACCTCTGCAGCCACATTCTTCCACAAGATTACTCATACTGATATCTGTAAGTGGGGAATATGAAAGAGAATGGAAACTTTGGATTAGATGAAATGTTACTAAACTAAAGACAATTAATAGAGGCGTTATCATCCTGTAAGACACCAACAAATGTGATGCAGTGTGCAAAAAGCTGGCGCACACTGAGAATAGCCGAGCAATAACACAATCAACTTTCCAGCATTTGTTATCTTAATGTATCAGGACATGATAAGAACAATCTGGTCCTTAGCAGCACTGAAAATTTATAGATTCAGGTTTTTAAGTGGTGAACATGAACAGCCTGTAGGGCACGACCTGGCCAGTCAGCCAAGGAAACATGGCTACTAATTACCATTAGTTTCATCATTTAAACTATTTGAAAGCCCAGTGACTCAGAGGACAGACAGTTTGATGTCTTCAAGTTCAAGTCACATAAATTAAATCTGCTTATTCAATCCATCTCTTCTCCTCTGCTTATCCTTGTGGGGGTACAGCCTGGACGGGGCACCAGTCTGTCGCAGGGCTAACACATACTCGTGCCTATAGAGTTACCCATAACCTAACCCCACTAACCAACGTTGGACTGTGGGAGGACCCAGGGAGAGCGAGATCCCACGCAAACACGGGGAGAACATGCAACCTCCGTCCCGATGGTGGAAATGAACTCAGGACCTTCTTGCTGCGAGGCAACAGTGCTAACCTCCGTGCTGCTCCTAATTTACCACCTATCTTGGTTTCTGCACGCTCTGTCACAAATTTAGACTGATTTGCAGAGATCTAACGGCAAGATTTGTTAATGTGGTGGCAAACTGACTGCACCTGTGTTTAGACAACAAGGCAACTTTTTAAATCACCTGTGAGACTGAGCACAAATACGAGCACTTTTTGGGGATTACACTGGCATCAGGCCATCAGGCCCAAACTCTGAAAGTCTTTATTGCATATAAACTCACTGCAACAAGGTCAATGTGCCAGGTGACGTGAACAGAGGAAAAGCCGTAATTTCACCTTTTAAACAGAGGAGAATCCATGACGTTGAAAAGGAGTCTCATGGTGTTGAAACTCGAGCTGGAGAGCAGAGCAGGTCAGCTGGCAGGTTGATCCCTGAACCCGACGTGTTCATCAGAGTGTGTGACGGTGTGTTTAATAAAAAGCACTGCAGTAAAACAAATGCTTCTGAGGCATGTCGTATATTTGAGTGCGCTACCTAAGAACTAATTGATTTACCATGAAACTCTTGAACCTGGAACTGTAACCAAACTGTATCTCTAACCTTAAACTAAACAGTTTGCTGGTGATTGGTGGATGCAGCATGAGTTTATCATTACTCTGTGAAGTTTTATAAAATGTTAAAGAGAGGCAGCCGCTGATGAAGCGTGTCTGAAAACAAGCAAGCGTGCACTGACATCTTCAAAGGAAAGTGTCCCATCTGCTCGAGTTACTGATGATGACTAGCAGCCTAACCTACGCCTACGTGTGGCTGTTGTTGTTACCATAGTTTTCAGTTTGGTGTGCCCTGTGAGCCAAGTGTTTACTGTTGAGCTAAGCCAGAGACACACCTGAGAAACAGCTGAAACCTGCAAAAACAAGACACTCAAACAAAGCTCTTCCACCAACAGAGTTTCACGCTGTGGCAGCCTCGTGCCAGCAGCCACATGCTTGGTTCCAACAACTGCCCTGTATGTGGAGCAGACGGTGCTCGGATTAGGCTGCACTGGAAACTGGCTCAGTTAGAGAAGAAAGTCAGAGCACAATAAAGAGTGCCTTCCTCTGACTAGTATCAAGGAGTGGCCCTGGGGACTCTCAGCAACACTATCAGCTTTGTTAAGCCAAATCAGAGCAACTGAAGTCCAGGCTGTACGTCTCTGCGTGTCCGTCTCGCGTGGGCGCAGGACTAGAGCAACCTGGAGGTCCACAGAGAAGATGTAAATAAGCTGTTTCATCAATCAGTGCCACCGTCCTCGTCACAGACATGAAGGAAAATACCCCTGAAGCTAAAGTTATTACACAATGATCCCACATGCAAACAGCACTGACAGATCTGTGTGTGCACACAGTAGGAGCGCTCATTTAACACCCACACACCCACTGAGGTGTGTTTTCCAACCGAGCCTGTCCGGCCTGTCAGATCTCAGCATCGTGAAACCTGCTTTGGCGTAACAGTTGACTTCACCGAACAAACAAGCCTGTAGATGTCTTCTAAAGATAAGCTCAGTCATTTTAATGACATGTAGAAATACAACCAGCACAGTTATTAAGACAACGCAAGAGACCAGGACTCAGGTTCACCAAACTGAAGCTAAGCACTCCAAGCTAACGGGGAGCAAAAGGAAATTACTGTGAAATAATAATAAACGTGAGATGTAATCATCATCTTCCTCCTCCGAGCTCATGTTAGGCATAAAAACTGGTATTTCAATGTTTGCACAAAACATAAGCTGCAGATGAATTTGCTGCACGCTGTGCTTCGTGTCACAAAGGTCACCGGCAGGTGAGCAGTCGGGAGGAAAGTGTGTTGAGGAAAAGCTGCCAGCGAGGACGGGGATGTACTGCGAGTGAGATTAATGGACGAGCGAGCCTCTGTTTACCTGGCTAAGTCACCATGGTAACGTACACTGAACAGAGCAGGTTATGTCCAGAGTTTAGAAACGTGTGGAGTCACCAGCTTCTCGTTGATTCTTGTATTGCAGGCACAATACAGGCTCTCTGCTGGAGGTGCACTTTGTCATGTAGGTTAACGAATCACACGCAAACTTCATTTACACGATGACACACACCGTGCTAAAAATCCCCTAAAACTCCAATCACCCCAAGGTGAAAAGTTTCAGTTTTTCTTCGTGACTGGAGTCTAACGTTTCTGGTTCAACACGTTCATGTTATTTTTCCTCAAGTTCTTTTTCTTCCTCAGTACAATACAGTACAGTACAATGATGCTGAACCCTCCGAGTGTGGCCGAGTCCTGGAAACTGAGCTCTGCTCTGGGTTCGGCCTGGATCGACACGTTTCACCGATGAAGGAAAATATTTGTCTGTAAATGAGTTTGAATATTGTTTGATTCTGCTTTAACGACAGGGCCATGTAAACCTAGCAGCAGCTCTGTTTAACTTCAGCTATGCAGATGAATCTTGGGTAAGTGTGATTCAAAGCAAC
>NC_140455.1:3646231-3651231 GCF_963576455.1 Neolamprologus multifasciatus
GCGAAAGCCTCAAGGTGTTAGTACTCTTATCTGGACTGACTGATTCATCCTGCAGCAGGCGACAAAAGAAAAGATGCAGCCATAGAAGAACAGGAAGGTAACGGAGTCCCGCAACAATCAGACCAAAGAGCCCTGATCTGAGTGTCGGGGATTAAATGAAGACACCAGAGACACGGAGACAGCCCGAACCTACAGAAGAACGGTGACCGCGAGTTCTTTAGACACATAGTAGCTCCACACACTGTCCAACTCAACAAACTAGAAGCAGTACATCATTTTACTGAAGAGCTTTCAGAGTCTAAAGCTTTGCAGTGGTGTATATTGGCCCATTGCAGACCTCGAGGTAACATATTTTAATAGCAGCAGGATAAAAGAAATGGTAAATGGACTGATTCTTATAAAGCGCTTTTCTACTCATCTGAGCACTCAAAGCGCTTTACACAACTTGTGCATTCACACCAGCACATTTTCTAAGTGCTTCATAGCTAACATTCACACACATTCATACTCCGATGGATGCACCGGAGAGCAATTTGGGGTTAGTATCCTGCCCAAGGATATTTGGCACACAGACTGGAGGAAGCCAGGAATCGAACCACCAACCTTCCGACCAGTAGATGACCTGCTCTACCACCTGAGCTACAGCCACCCCACACCACAAATATTGACACACAAACAAAAACAAGTCTTCTGTGTAAGCTGTTCTTACTGCACAGGATCATGTAAGTGATAAAACTGTGAAAGACACCATTACTCACCATTACTCACCTCATCATTTACTCAGATTAGGTTAACATACAGTAAATATGTAAATATGTAAAACCAGCTTTTTGGCCAAAAACCCAGCCAAAGCTAAACCAAAATTACTGTTTGGTTCTAAAAACGAGTTATGCAATACTCACACATGTTCAAATGTGGCGCCGAGCAGCCCTAAACAATCATACATGTGTGAAAAGGTGGCGGTCATACTTGCAGAGTCAAGCAGCGCTCTCTTATTAAGTTATTATCATTATTACATCATAAAAACCCAGTACAGCTTTAGTAGTGTTCTCTTTGATGTAATGTTTTTAACGGTAAAAGTAACTAATCTTGTACGTCTATATTTGGGCTTTCCCCTCACACAACAAACAGTGGGTGCTGCTCTGGCCTTGTTGGAGACATTGTGCACTGTCTGTTCTCTAATATTGTATTTATTATTTATTTAGCAGCTCCAGGTGATGCTGTGATGTGTTTCTCTGATAAATACTCTTAAGACTGTACTAATTATTTTAATCCCATAGTTCAGAGTTATTTTGGACGGGCAGTTCTGACTGGACAGTGGAAGACAATAGTTGTATATATATATAAGAATAACATTCTGCTATTTTATAAATGGGAGACCAACAAAAGCCTGGATCAGAGCAGCAGGTCAGCTGAAGTCAGCAGCTCACTGTCGATGAAGCGCGTGTCCAGCTGTGGAAACGCCTTCCAACTTAAACATTGCCTCAGGCTCGACTGTTACACACCAGAACAAAACAACACGAGAGCAATCTCAGCAAACACACACAGCAGGGAAATGCAGGAGAAAATTAGCACTCATGTTCCTGCCACATGTGGAAACGCCTGCCCTCAGCAGCACGAGAAACAACAGATCTCAAGCAGCTACTTGTTCAAGTGATGATCTGGACTCAGTGTAAACACTGACTCAACAAACAGCCGCTCACTGCACACTGAGGCTGTGCAGACTGTGTTACTCATCAGGGAGCAACTGACAGATTTGTACGCAACATAAAAAGGTGTTGATGTCGACTGACGACAGCACGTAGTGCTCTTTAGATATTACAGACAGGTTTCAGTATGTTCAGACACTAAAGTGTTGTGCACCTTCTAGCTTTTAACGATCTGTCGTCTGCTACAGTTTAAACTATATTACAGTCTCCTTTGCCATGACATCATAGTTTGGACTTCTTAAAAATCCATTCTTTGACCTGACAAACAGCTCACTGTGATCCAGAACTGGGTTCAGTAGGAACCGAACTATCCCCGACATGGTGATCTCACACAGTCTGACTGCACCGGGATCGGAGAAGAATCAAAATATTTACTGCAGTGAGATAAATGAGAAGAGGTCAAAATGCAAACGTTCACAGCGATGATTATTTCCTGTCACAGAACTTCAAACTGTGTCTTGGACTGATCAGGGAAAGAAGCGGGTCTCGTGAATGAGTGGGAGGCATAGCAGCAAGTTAGGTAGAGCAACAGGAAACTGTCATTGCCATTAAACGACCAACATCCAGGGTCATACGTCCTTTCATACGCATGCATAAACAGGAAGTATGTTAACTGAGTAACTTTCTCTCTTTTCCCCTTGAACATGCAACACTGCTGACACCAACATTTAATCCATAATTCCACGTTCTGTATTCTGCTGAACACCCGCAGGGGGACCACAAGCGTTCAACAGCTCTGTTCCACCAATACGACTCAACTGGGTTTCTGACGTTGTCCATTACAGTGGAGTACCACCTGATGTGCATGGGATCGTTATAGCAATGTAGCCAAAGGTCCCATGACATCATTTGCATGAGACACGAACCCCCCAACAAAGGAGGGCGTTGAAGCAGTGGTATACCTCCTGCTTTGTGTGTCGCTCTGTCAGACTCGGGATCGGTGCTGGTTTTTGTTCTGGCATTTCCCTTTTTGTCAGGATTCAAAAACGCCGCTTTTTATTTTCATGGAGACGCTCTCATGACTCGTTGGGTGACAATGAGCCAATTAGTGGCATGCAGCGTGGTGACATCACAGTCACCTCGGACTGCTTGGAACCCGTCGGTACTAAAAAGTACCTGGTACCAGGACCTACCACCTACTGTAAAACCCTGTAAACCGAGACAAGTTGAGCCGAACGGACTCAGGTAGACACCAGTGGGAAAGGTCCTATTAGCACCAGTCCAAGCCCAGGGAGGGAGGCTTGTCTCAGAAAGGACATCCAGCAAAAAGTCTTTGCTAAGTCAAACGTGGATTTTCAATAAGATTCAGCACTGGATCAGTGGGAGCAGGGTGCCACTGTGCTCTTATAAATCAAACAATGTGTGACTGAAGTGCAGACGTTCAGATTTAATTTAAAGGGTTACACAAATATATTACTTTAACTGTAGCCATCCATTCAAAGCCATCCATTTTCAGAGGCCTGTGTAAGGGAAGAGGCCATCACCAGGCTGAACAGGAAAGAAACCTATCGGACAAAACTTTGGCAGTAGACAAATTCTTAAGAATGGATGCACTGGATCCACACAAGACAACTGAACTGTGTGAGGACGGATTAAATGGTTAAGAAAAACAACTTCTCAACTATTTTTGGAGAAAATTGTCACACTTTATAATCCAGAGACACCTTCATGAAAGGAAATACAAAGAGTTCACAAGAAGGTGAAAACAGTGAGTTACACTGAAGAAGGAGAAGGACCGGTCATAGTGTTTATTGATGACGTGACTGCAGACACGAGCAGCAGGATGGATTCTGCAGGCTTCACTGTTCAGACTCAGCCAAACGCTTCACGGCGCTGATGCATGATGACCCAAGAGCTTCTCAAGGCAAAGAAATGGGATATTTCTTAATGGCCAAGTCAGTCACCTGATCTCGAAGCATGCTTTCCAAAACGCTGAATACAAACGTGAAGTTGGTTGCAGGAAAGTCCTCCTGCCGTTGTTGTTTAACCCTCATAGTCTCACTAACAGACATAATAAATACGACATCTTAGAGAAACTGTAAGAAGTGAACACAGACACAGAGGAGGATTTTGTTTTTGCTCCATTGACTACAGTTGGTTTTATAATACTTAATAAAAAAAAGCCGTTTGAACATGGCTGAGAGCTGCTCACAGGGCAGACTTTGAAATCATTAAGGCTGTTTCACATGTCCAGCTAAAAAAAGAGAGACAATAAGCACACTTTCTGAATCTTACACGACTGAATGAAGTGACAGCAGAAATGGCTGCAGACGACACTAATGCAACTCTAGATGAGACATCCTCATTGATGGATGAGATGGGGCCGTGCTGAGTGTCAGTATCAGGAGGATGCAGCACTCTGCTAACTACAGAGTCAGCTAGCTGCTACCAGCTGCTAGTGCTAAGTGCACTTTCTCCGTGTTCGTAGTGCAGTACGATGTCACAGTGCCACTTGTTGAGCAGTCAGAGTGGAAATTACAAGCCATAAGTGACAAATGTAGCTTCCTTTTAAAATATTAATAATTATATAAGTATAGTTCACATTTCCTCATCCAGAGAGTTTTAGCTCACACTGAAATGCACTCCTGAGAGAAATCTGGTGGAAACATCGCAGAGCACCAATAACACAAAGACTTACTTTAGTCAACCTGTGCTACTACGAGGACTTAATTAAGCTGCAGGGTGACGATGCTGCAGCACATCTATCTGCAGGGCGCTCTGAAACGCATCAGCTGCTATCAACGAGGTAAATGCTGCTGTCAGCGGACAGTTGAATTTAAATAGCTGTTGAGAATCATTTTCTGTGTGTGCATGAAAAGCCAGTCTGCAGCCTCATGAAATCACACCATCAGATTACAGCTGGCTGCTGATCACACAGGCCACTGACATCTCCGGCTGCCTGAACTTGTTGCTTGAACAAAAACACTCGGGTGTGATTCTTACCACAGTTAATTACCGTCACATTCCACCAAACAGCAGTCGGGTTGATCTCCTCCAGCTTAGCATTGGCCTGGAAACCTGACTCACATTCCTGCCGTGACAAAGACCCCCACACCTCACTGCCTGCATAACAGTCGGAGAGAGTGCGCCAAGCACACTGGGAATGCTCACCTTACCCACTTCCAAGGTTTGCCAGGAGCTAATTCACTGCAATATGTGCCCCCCCCCCCCCCCCCCCACACACACACACACTTTATTAAGCCTTGGCAGAACCTTCAGACTTAACGTGCCACGGCTCACATGATTGGCAGTCAAAGTTGCTTCCAGGGTTCGTTAACTGCTCGCTATGTG
>NC_140455.1:3653731-3663731 GCF_963576455.1 Neolamprologus multifasciatus
ATAAGTCACTCATTAATAAATAGCTGGAAAAGAAACATGTGTAGCTGTTGCAGTAAACAGTGTGTTAAGTGGATGCTTTGTACAGGGAGCCACAGGCAGGAATGTGTCGTTTCCTGTGTCGTTCAGTGGTGCTTTTCGGTAATCTCAGTCTCTCACTGAACGAGCTCCTGTGACTGACCAGCATGTCATGGAGTGGGTGGGAAGTGTTATCCAACATTGTCTTTATCTTGGACAGCATCCGCCTCTCCGACACCACCTTGAGGGAGTCCAGCTCCATCCCCACAACATTACTGGCCTTACGGATCAGTTTATCCAGTCTGTTGGCATCTGCGACCCTCAGCCTGCTCCCCCAACATGCAACAGCATAGAGGATCACAGTGGCCACAACAGACTCGTAGAAAATCCTCAGCATTTTCTGGCAGATGTTGAAGGACCTCAGTCGCCTCAAAAAATAGAGTCGACTCTGGCCCTTCCTGCAAAGTGCTGTGGTGTTTTTAGCCTATTCCAGTTTATTGTCAATGTACTCCGAGGTATTTATAGTCCTCCACAATGTCCACACTGACCCCCTGTCAACACTTCCTGAAGTCCACGATCAGTTCCTTGGTCTTTGCCACATTGAGCTGCAGATGATTCTGCTTGATGTATTGGGCTTTGATAAGCTTATAGTTAGCAGTGGATCGGCTGCCTCTTCATCCCTGCTGTTGGGAGACTTCCCGTGATCTCTACCTCACTCGTGTCACCTTTGCACTAACATTACATTTGCTTTTACTTTCTCCCAAAGTTTGTCTTTGTTTTCCATGGTCTTCTTTTTCTTCTCTTTCCCGTCACCCCCACCAGTCATGACAGATGGCTGCCCCTTACACTGTTCTGGTGCTCTCTTCCTGTTAAAAGGAGCTCATCCTCCCCACCACTGCCAGATTCAATCATCTCTTTTGAATAGTGTAGCGTGTTGTCAGGCATCTCTCAGGTTCCTATTGGCTCCACATAAGTGTGTTTTTCTTGTATCTGTGGGATGAGCAAACATGCTGTTCACGTTGTCATACGCTCATTAATAAAACTGTAATCTTGTATGCATGTGTGGTGAAGCATAATTTATGTCGAAACCTTATTTTTCAGCAAAGTTGAAAAATGTTTATTCGGTCTGAGATGTAAGACTTCACAAAACAAAAACAGCGTCTGGGGGCTTTAACAGAACACGATTCTGTGTGTAGTCAGTCATTGTTGGACTCCATGAAGACAACGTTATCAGAGCCACTGCACAGAAACAATAAATGCCCTTTTTCCCAGGAAGTACCAGTATCAAGAATTTACTGTCGTTAAATTTTCTCCTTTTGTATTCGATTGTTTGAGGATGATTTTGAAGGTGTGAACAAGTAAAATAAAGCTTTTATCCTTCGCTCCTGTTTAGTGACTGTGGGCCAGGAGCGAGCTTCTCTGCTGTGACAGTGAGCAGCGCTCCTGTTTCCAGCACCTTGTTGAAAACTCTGAGATGAGAGTTGAAGCCAAAACACATTGTTATGACGGGAAGTGGAGCTCGAGCACACGCCCAGTTTGGACGACAAGACAGGAGTCAGCCAAAAGCCATGCTGGGAACAGATGCAGTAAATATGCATACAAAATGTACATCAAACACATGAAGTAAATGGGTACAACACTGTGGTTCATCGGTTATCCCAGTTAGTGATAAACTAGCTAAAGTGTGTTTGTGTGTTTAGCAGATGGACCTTTATAAACAGGCAAAGTGGGAAACATGAGATCTGGACTGAAGTCCCACAGCTCCTGACCTGTGACCTGTTTGATGACATAAACACAACAAGACAAACTCATCTAAAACTCCTGTTTGTCACCAGGGTGGTTATAGTGTCATTTTAACGTCCTTTTGTTGGGAGTTTTCAAGCCCCTGTGGAGTCCACCCTGACCTCATGTCCCAGCCAGAGAGTGAGTAAAGTTCAAACCACTCATGAGGTGCTAAGAATTGAGTCAGGACAGGAGTATTACCTCGCGTTACCTCCCACAGCCTCAGCATGCTGCAGCTGCAGCCGAGACCAAGACTGACCAATCAGGATCCACCGAGTCAGAATCCTGTCCTTGGACCATCTGATGGAGGAGTCACTGAAGTCATGAACAGCATCCAAGTGTCCTTTCTGTTTTTGGTTGGGTAGCAGCTTTTTCCTTTTTTGGGACTTTAACAATTGCACCGCCCCCCCCCCCCCGCCCCCCACCCCCCCACCCCCCCACCCCCAACCATGAGCTCTGAAATGCTTCTCATGTCAAACAAATGATCAGAACCTGTGTGATCATTGAAGCACGAGGTCAGGACAACTACACATCACACACAGATGGTTACACAGGCAGAAGACATACATCGAAGCAGCACATCGGTCCTGTACTAATAATAAATAAAATAAATAATTTGTGTGAAAACTGCGTGTGAGACGGCCACACAAGTTATTATACAACCAAACAGATCAGAAATGTCGTGCAAGGCACAGCGAGCAGAGGACGTCGGTTCATTCTGCGTAAAAAGGATGAAGATTGTTTTTGAGGTTATAAAGGTGAGCAGCACTGCCATTCTGCAGTCGTCCAACCGGAAAAATGTAAACAGGATGTTAACACACTGTTAACATGTCATCACTGTGTGTTTACATGAGCTGCCAGGAAAAATGGATCATCAGACGCGGCACACATGAGGAGGCGCTGAATCTGAACCTTTAGACGGGGTTCAAACGTGGTGGCTTCAGCATCCAAACAATGCTGAACTACTCACAAACACTCGTTCTGTGTGTGTGTCTGTGTGTGTGTGTGTGTGTGTGTGTCCAGTAAGTGTATAGCTGAGTCCTTCCAGTCTGTACTTACACCAACTGTTTTTCTGCAGTCAGCTCCATGGACAGCTGCAGCTTCAGATTCATGTCCTGGGTGAAGGTTCATCTTTACAAAGCTCCTTACTCAACATAGTATCGACTCAACATAACAACCAAGTGCTGCAGAGAGGAAACGTGGGGATTTGTATAGAACAACATCAGAGATTGTAGAAAATGTTGCTGATGGCAGGAAGCACAGTACCTGTGCTAAACTCCTGTGTGTGCAGAGAGACAGGACGAGCCTCGTGTGTCTGAACACATGATTGAGCAGCAGTGGTATCCAGATGTTGTTGGACACTTCAGCTCTTCTCCAGGACGTGTTTGTATGATACAGTGAAGAATACTAAAGTGCACGCTGAGGCAACATTTGCTGTGATTTGCTGCTATAGACATAAAATTCAGCTGAATAAGTTCAAAGAGTGTTGTTGGCAAAGATGCTGGCACTGCTGAAAGCTTTGATCACATCCATATTTTCTATGTCTGAAAGGGTTTTTATGCTTTGTTGATGTCAGATCTTCTTTTCTGCATTCATAACTCCATCGATTGTGACGAGATCCCCGACACCACTGACTGAAACACAGCCCGAACCATGACGGAGCCTCCACCGTGTTTCACAGCAGCTGTAGACTCACTGCTGTGCCGCTCTGTGCACCTCCCAGGTTGGACGGAGCGGTGTTACTGTAAACAGCACTGTGCAATAACAACCGTGTTAATCAAACCCACACAAATATCACTGCTCCACGCTCAGCTGTTTTAAAAAGAAAGAGGAACACGCGTCCACTGCTGGGAAAGAGGCGAGCCCGATCGTCATAATCAAGTAGAAAGATGAGGCTGGGATTGCAGCACATGCCTCGAGCACATTTTCATTCTTCCCTCACTGACTGCAAAAGTCAGAAGAAGTCTGTAATAACAAAGACTTGATTATGCAAGCTTGATACCAGTAAACCGTAGCACTTTCATAACTTCACACAGCCAGCATGCTGACGCTGCACAGTGGCTCAGATTCTACCTTAAGCTGCAACAGGTGGAAAGCGCCTTGGTTTAGGTACAAGACACAGTTAAAGGAGCCAAAACGTCGACAGCAGCTAAGAAGAAGATGTGTGACAGAAAGTCTGACTGCACCATGTTTCACAGCAGCTGGTGACAACAGTCTTTATTCTGCTCCCGGCTCTGCTTAGAGTATCTGCAGATATGTCACAGTGTATCTGCAGTTCAGGGACAGCTCAGTCGGTACAGTGGTCGGGGGTTCGAATCCACTGAGCGGCTACCCTGAGGTGCCCCTGAGCACGGGGGTCAAATGCAGATTATTTACATTATGTGTAAAAATGAGCACCAGCTCAGGTCTAAGATCCTGGACGTTGTTTGTCCCTGAGCAGCACACGTGACTGAGTCAGTATTTAAATGTAAATAAGTCTTTGATAAACTCTCCATCAGCTTTTTGTTTTGTTTTTGTTCTTTGTTTTCTCGTTGCAAACTCTCGTAAAACTTTATGTATGTACACATATGCAGTTTCACTATAAACGCATTAAGACAGATGTGAGCTCACGAGGCCCAAAAAGGCATTTACATGATAAAAGAGAAAGAGTGACGCAGAGAGGTTTCACTAAATCGGCCTTTTCACTGTTTTATGGAAGCAGAATTTGAACCATAACCAGGTTAAACACACAGAAATATGAGAAGTTGATGATGCAGGAACAGACGACTGAACCTCTGCAAAGCTACAACAGCAACGCGAGCCCCCACCAAGATCCCAAAAAGCAGTAAGCCACTGTCTGATGGTTCATCAGAATATTCAGTGAACTCTGTGGTCCTAACAAATACAGCTCTACAGGCCAGACCTTCCTCCTCAGCTGTGACAGTGATGCTATGATCCTGCAGCATGCACTCAGGATGAAGCAGCCATTTATTCACACATCAGATTAATGACTGAGTGCAGGTTATTGGTGTGGCCGTAACTGTCCCAGTTTCTGGCCCACTGGGAAAATGACCCACACACCCCTGACATGGTTACTGTGCATAACTCAGATCTCAGTTTCCAGTGTTACCTTTTGATGCTGGTAGTTGACGAGTGTTGGTTAAAAAGAAACCTGTGGAGTTGCATCATCACTGCTGTAGCAGGAAGGTGTGAGTCAGTTTGTTATAATGAAACAGAAAGGCATGCTGGGAAACAAGCTCACCGACTTCCTGCCTCAGTGCTTTGCTCAAATCCAAAGACAGAATTACTCTGAAGCAGAGACGACAATAAAGTTTACTTTGACTTTGTTGTTTTTAATTGTAATCAGTGCAGCGTGTGTGTGTGTGTGTGTGTGTGTGTGTGAGTGTGTGTGAGTGTGTGTGTGTGTGTGTGCGTGTGTGTGTGTCAATTATATGTCTCTTCAAAATTTAACACACTTTCATTTTCTTAAAAGTTAAAGATGAATGAAAGGACGCTTTGATTCCCACTGTCACACCTGAACTTCACCTTTGACCTTTGCCACAGTGACACAGCCTGACCTCATCACCTGCATCAGGGTCCAAGGCTACTCCGGATGTTTCAGGAGAAAATCAACTTGTAAGAATCCAGTTCTGTAAAATTGTACGACCTCGGAGACAAATGTATATTTTTTTACTTTGAGATAAAAAGGTGACAACAGGTCAGTCTGTCTGATATTCAACAGTGAGCATAGAAAACAGCTGGGACATTATTATAAATGATAATTAACTCTGTATATGAATCATCAGTACACAGAGACACATTGTGGATTTCCTTTCAGTCCGCTGTCACTCAGTGTGACAGGATGACTTTAGTCACACAGCTTTATCTGATGAAGACGTGAAGATCTCATATCTACTCGTTTCAGCAGAAAGCCGTCCCAGTGCAGAGCAGATCACAGTGATCCTCACAGGTGGCGTCATCGTTTTACGTGAAAGGGCATCTCCTCAGCCTGTGAACGCCTTCGGCGAGCTCGACCGTGCACGTGAAGTTTTGGGCCCTTTCAAAGTGTCTTTGGAGGAACCTGCTCACCCTTCACAAGGTCTCAACTACTAATCTGAGAATCACATCTGTGGCTATGGCCAGTTATACTGCATCTTTGTTTATCACAAACCTTTCTCAAAGTCGCTATCACCTGCCAGGGGACAAAGGTCCATCCTCTGTGCCTGTTATGTGGAAGTGTGGCCCGTGAGTCAGTGGATTAGTATCCCTGTCAGCCGTGCCCTTGTTTGTTAAAGCTGGCTCACTGTGAACCCCACCAGCACCCACGTGCTCTATCTTCTGCAGTCTGAATGAATGTATAAGAACAGAGTCTTGAGGCTGGTGAAGCAGGTGACCCCACCTAAACAACAGTTACAGACTCGTGTCTCTGATGTGCTCCAGCTGTGCTGCTTTACGTGACCAAGCCCGTGTAGTTCTGGTGGTTGACTTCTGCACGTGCTTGGCATGAGAAATAAAAACCCGTCTATTACTTACTGCCAGTCTCTCTTGGGAAAAATCGAGCCTCAACATTTATGTTTCTTTTTTCCATAAACCTTGTTATGGAGGTCAGCTATTGGGGGATATTTTCCATGTTTGTCTGCAGTTGGGCAGGGCTCAGGCACTCTGGCACACAGCATGGAAAACCTTTCAAAAGAGGCCAACATAAACGCTGCGTCCCAGAGCGAACTGATTACTATTATATTAGCTGCCAGTCTGAGAACGAAGCCCGGAGAAGCCATTTGGTTTGATCCCCACAGCATCGCTGTCTCTGCACATTCATGGCCAACAAATTTAAGATGCTTCAGTTGCCACAGACCTGCTTGTCTGCACATATAGAACTGGATGAGATTTACGCTAACATCAGCCTTATATCAGCACATCAGAGTGTGACAGGACAGCACAGCAGGCTGTATTACAGTTATAGATTATCAGCACTGCAAACACTCACCATCTACTCTGTGAGCAGTAGTGAAACTGTGAGAACACAAAGTGGAAACAATGAGTGTCTGCAATCTGCTAGTGACCAAAGCCAAACTGACAGCAACTACACTACACTGGGAATACAAATATTCCCCAACATCCAGTGGTTGCCAACCAGTCTGTAGGCCTGCGCAACTAATGCTGCAACAACTCAGCTCACAGACATCTGTGGATCCACCACACTGACTGTGTCATGTGCAACACTGGTGTGGGCGCTGAGGCCACGGTACATAATGACAGGTGTCGCACCTTTGAGGAAAATGACCACATCAGTGGTGGTAAAGGTGTAAAAGTTGAAACTAGAAACGAAACACATGCTGAAAGTCGCATGTTTTCGAGGTGCTGCAGCATCTGCATTATAATATGAGAATCTCTGGGCTCCTGCACTGATGTATCACTGAAAAGGTGGGAAACTGACAGAATCACACATCTGCGTCTTCAACCTGGCCTAGCCTGCACCTGCACCTGGTTACAAACGCTGTGAGATGGACAACCAGCTGAACTGTGCCAGAGGAAAGAAGGTCACTTCTGGCTTGTACAGCCATCTCCCAGGGCAACAGCAGCAGGTGTAGCGGGCTCATTAGCCCCGTTTAGGCCACACTCTTACCTTTTAATCATTTATTTAAATTAGTTTACTTAATGTTTAAGGAATTCACTGTAAGTAAGATGATTATAATACTGCCAAAGATAATCATGAAGCAGCTTTAGATGTTCACTTTGTAAACTTTGCTCCATGTGGTTGGGATTTAGAGTGGGCCTACATTGTGACCTTCATCTTAGTTTGCTCCGCTCCTAAAGGCAGATTCATCCATGGCTTGCAGAGTTGTGATAGTTTTGTATTTTCTCATTGTTTTATTTTTAGTTCAGTTTTTATTCGTTTCCGTGTTTTAGTCTGTGTGGAGGGCATATATCTAGGGCAGGAACATCAGCACAGGTACCTATTACATATAAAAGTATATCATATGCAGTATAATAACAGGACAGTGATTACAACGTTTCTATTCGCGAGGGAGTTCGGGGCTCGCTGCTGCCATCTTGTGGTGTGACGCTAAAAATGTCCGCAGGGCGCTTTAAACCTACGACAGACGTTAATGAAGCTCCTAATATCACATCTTTGTCGTAGCTTTTCACACGCAAGTGGTGAATTAACTAACCCTAACCGAGTAATAATCAGTGTGTTTAGAGACAAAGCGCCGTTTAATATCTCTCTGCTTATTGCTAAGCTAACGTATGCTAAAGTGTCCAACCAGACATGTTGTCCCAACAGCAAACGCTGAGTAGCACGAATGGTTCCGGCTCTGCAGTGTGAGATGTTCAGGGTCTGACGGACACACCAGCGTCGGAGGCTGTTCTCCGGGGGACCGTCATCAGCTGAAAGCTTCCTCTTCAGTGCCGCTTGTCTCTTCGGTTTCTCTTGAAAACCCACTGCAGGGTTGGAGTTCTCCGCTTTCACTCATTTTAAATCAAATAAGCTGGGACTTTAGTTTATGTCTTATTGAAATAGAAGAATAACAAAATAATAAATATTAATAATAAAAATCAAGAGTGTGATTTTGAGCCCCATAAGTCCTGATATACTGAAATAAATGAATGTTTAAAACATACCCGACTTAGACTCTGAAATATCCTTGAATCTAATTCTGAATCACAAAGTATTCAGATCAGACATTTGTCAGTGATTTCATTAATCTGGATCATAACTATAATCAGAGGTCATTACATGTATTTTCTTATACAATGGGCTCCTTATTATTAATGTTATTATTATCATTACAAATAAAAAATGTCCATTTAACACTAAAACAGTTTCTTGCTTCAGTTTAGGATTCCTCTTATAAACACGAGGGGCTTGTGTAGGTGTCAGACCCCAAAGTGTAATAAAATCCCTCAGACTCAATGTTCTCCTCACCCTGCTCCACTGTGGGTTTGGTGTCCTCCTATCTTTTCTTTGAATTTGTACATACACCAGTCTGAGATTCGGTCTCAGCCACACTGAGGGTTGGGGTTCCTCACCTGAGACGTGCTTCACTCTCTTCTTCTTCACAAAGGTTAACACTATGAGAAAAAGGAGTGGGCCAGTCTGATTGTAGTTTGGTGCAGAAGCGCAGTCTTCTTGAGTTTTCAGTCATATTCTCAAAAAAAATCAACTTTGGACCCCCACTGTGAAAATAAACAGAAGCTTGTTTTTTCTTGTGTTCTTTACCTTTATTACTTTTACATTGTTGCTCAAACTTTATTTACAGTACATATAAACATCAGCATTATAGTCCTGATCCCAGTAAACAATACTGTACATATATATACATATATATATATATGTATATATATATATATATGTATATATACATATATATATATATATACTAGGGGTGCAACGATACTCGTATTGATATCGAACCGTTCGATACAGTGCTTTCGGTTCGGTACGCATATGTATCGAACGATACAACATTTTTAATTTATTTTATCAACTTTCCTTCTGACGATGCTGTCTGTGTTGAGCGCTCAGTGGATCTGCGCTCGACAGTGCAGCCTAGGCGGAGTAGTCAAACACAGATTCACTGAGCGCAGGGCAAGCTAGCTAGACAGAAGTTAAGCTCTTGCAACATGGCAAATTGAACCTCCCCCACCCTCATTCAGATCTGGCGTTTGGAACTATTTTGGTTTTTATGTGAAGTATGACCCTGAAGGTAAGCGTGTCATGGACAAAAGTAAAACAGTATGTTGGATGTGCCAGCAATGCTCAATTGGTGGGAACTAGTGTGTTAGCGCAGTTAGCTCGTTAATGTGTTGTCTTCCAGCCCCACTCATGAGGCGATCCGCGGTAGCTCGTTAACGGAGATTTGCCGTGTTGTGACCTTAACGTCATTTCAGATTAACGCTGACAGCACTAGTGGGAACACAACCAATATGACTGCACATTTACTCCTACATCATCCTAGTGCAAAGACAAGTGGAAGCAGACAAAAACAAGCACGCATGCTACAAACTTTACCCGAGTCATTTAGACAGCCGTTAGCACATGATTCTCCTTATGGGGACCTGATATGTTTAATATGCTGCTGAGAATATAGCCCAGAAGAAGCGTATAGTATAGCTTTTATTTTGGAAAGAGACATTTCTCCATAATAAACTCTCTTTTCCAAAGATGAGTGATTCCTCAATCAGATACAGGGCTCGCAAAATCGCTAGCCCGACGTCCTGG
>NC_140455.1:3668731-3711231 GCF_963576455.1 Neolamprologus multifasciatus
CCTGCACAGTGTGAATAGCACAAAGATGCTGTGTACGCACTGAGCAGGTTTGAGTTGCTCAGTTGGATGCAGCGTTTTGGAGCATGAAGACAAACAAGTAGAACAACACATCTCCTCATTAGCAGCTCTGAATCAGCCACGTTAGCACCTTAACATGAATCATCACAAAGCCTCATGATTAAAAAAGAAAAGCGAAGCTCACGACGAGCTGGCATTTCAACAAAGCTTACTGACTTGTTTCAGCCATTATCTTATGAGAACCTGATGACTCGCTGCAGCTTCTGAGCCGCGGACACGTCCCTGCATTATACAACAGTAACACAACAAATATGAGTAATTGTTGATCTGGTAACACGAGTGGATGTTGAGGGGTTAACTGAGGGCTCTGTGCAGACTGGAGGCAAACTGGACTTTTCCTGTTGGAGCCTTTTGGAGTTAAACTGAGTTACCTGACAAATATCTGAGACCACTCAGCAAAAGGACGAATCAGAAATTATGGATGGAGCCATGCAAGCTACACATGCAGCTAACCTATTTTCACTCGACCCTTTTGTCCAATATGGGAAAGCTCCAGCATAGAAGCAGAGTGTGGCGCTGGCCAAGGGACCGACCCAGAGTCCAACACCATCAGGTGACGTCACAGTGGCCTCCACGTTTGTAAATCCACCCTCCTCCAAACACTGCTGACCCAGGGCAGCGAAATAAAGCCTGCAGATTCGCAGCTTACTGCATCCGCACCCATAAAGTCACCACTCTGACTTATTTAACTCCCGTTGAAGTGTAAAATAACAAGCTCTTCAAAGGATTTGTTGCAGAAGGCTCAGACTTGAGCTCAAAGGAAATGAAAACAATCAGGGCTTACACGAACTCTGCAGCAGCACCGGCCCTCTGCGCCATGAATGCAGGAGTGAGCGAGGGACACAAGCGCACACACATTTTGCTCTCGGGGGAAAAAGGCTTCCTTGTGGAGGTGAGGGCAGCGCGCGTTGTCGGCTCTCGCGCTGGCTTCCTGCTCTATTCTCTCCCAGGAAGTGACACCAAGAATGACAGGCCCGGGCTCCCACGGGTAACAGTGATGTCATCCTCGCTGCCGTTCCGTCCGTCCGTCTGCTCCCATCTGCGCCTGCAAATATAGACAGGAAGGAAGTGAAGTGGTGACGATTATTTTATGTAAGCTTTCTTGTCCTACGTGTCACGTTTGCTGAGTCACGCAGATCACTCCACTTTGCTGATCAGTGGGCTTTCTTCTGAGTCGTGACCTGTGGTTAACTCGGAGACAGGGACGTATGATTGGACGGACAGCGGGAGGGAGGGATGGAAGGCGAGCGCAGGAAGGAGGACGATTCATCAAACAGATGCACAGGATGTTCACGCCATTTAGCAACAACTATTAGTCACACTGCGGCACCGCTGTGTGCACCACCTGCCACAAGCTGCATCACCTTTAGGTGAGAACTGGAGAGTGAGCGTGGGTGAGTCGCCGACAAAGAAGAGGAGATGTGTTTGTTCTGCGGCCTCGGATTCGCTGAAGAGCAAAATAGCATCCACTCGTGCGGTGCGCGTACGAAAGCAGCTTCACCTTGAGAGATTACAGCGACATCTTGAAGCCTCTTAGACAAATGAGCCGATGCTGACCGAGGCGTCTGCTTTTACTTCACACGCAGATAAACAACCAAATGCAAACAACGCCCTCGCATGAGCACATCAACCTTTATGGCTTTTACAGTGCAGCTCACCAGCCAGCTGCATAATGTGCAGCAATCACATATAGAGGCTGCGCTCTTTCCTCAGTCATGAAACTGGAAACTGGGAGTCAAAGGGCAGATGTTGGATGTTGTCGGTGCACATGCCCCACAGGTTGGACCAACTTCTGGAGGAGGTTCAATGATGTGCACCCGGGGCAGAGTAGTGCCTGGAGCACACTTAAACGGACATGTTGGTGAGCATTTATAGCACTTTTAAAACAACCACTGATGACCAACGTGCTGCACAGGTAAGATCATCAAAAGTCTCTGATTTAAAAGCTGAGGAGTAAAAGAGAGTTTTTAGAGTGTCCCATGTTGGTCCTGATGTGAAGGAGCAGTCACAGCTACAGGGGTAATGAGGAGGTGTTGCATAGGAATGCTGTTAGGAGACGATAGGATACAGAAGGACAGACCATACTGGAATTTGCAAATGGCTGTGCTGAACTGGGAGGGACATAAGGTGGCACAAGAGAGATGAGCAAGTCGCTAAGAGGTGGACTGCATGCTATGCAACCTGGGAGCAACATCAGGTCGCTTTGGAGATCAAGAAGAAGATGCAAGTGAAGGCAGAGGCATTAACTGGTTGTTGAAGAAGGAAGAATTCCAGTGGAGATGAGATGAGACAGGATAGTAGGGAAGAATTACCAGATGACTGGGAGAGTACAGCAGTAGTACTGGAAGTGCAGGATTAGTACGGAGGAAGTGACGTATCAAGAGGATGAAGAGTGGAAAAGTGGCTGGAGACGTGCAGGAGACAGGGCAGTGGACTTTCTAACCAGATGAGGAGTGTATGAGGGAAGCAGAGAAGGTTTAATGGTACCTATTTTCAAGAACACGGGTGAAGCGCAGAAGTGAAGCAACCACAGAGGTTCATGAGCCACACCGTGAAGCTACGGGAAAGACTTGAAGCTAGCTTAAGAAGAGAGGTGGCGATCAGTGAGCAGTGGTATGGCTTCATGCGTGAAAGACGTCCACAGATGTGATGTTTACGTTGAGAGTGTTGACGGACGAGTACAGAGAACATCAGAGTGGCTCTGTGTCTTTGTGGATGGGAAACTGGACTGGTACTTATGGAGCACTTTTCTACATACGTTAAGCACTCTTAACTACACGCCTCATTCACACACATGCCTAAGCACTTTTAACGTAACACTCTCACCGTACCTCGGGAGAAATGTGCCCAAGGATACTTGGATAGATGGATGTACAGGACACAGAGATCGAACCTCCGACCCACTTCACTGGGAGTGACCCGGATGGATCAGAAATACGGATATCAGAGGCAGTGTTGGTCAAGGAACTTGAAAAAAGTAATCAGTAACTAATTACTGATTACTTCCCCCAAAAAGTAATCCCGTTACTTTACTGATTACTTATTTTCAAAAGTAATTAGTTACTTAGTTAATTGGTAACTGGTGATAAAGTGATAGATCTTTCAGCCCAATTCTACTTTTTCTGCATCATCATCATACAAAATGTAATCAAATGGAAAAGTCTCTTTTTAAAACTTGTTTTATTAGTTTTAATCTTTTAACTTTATGCATCAAGCAAACATTTAATTATATGCAACATTCTCTGACTGGAAGAAATTAGTTTAACATTTAAACCTATTTTCTGCACATTCCAGCACATAAAATAAAATATTTTTTGTGTTTACACTCAGTCTTTCAAATAGATGCAAGTAAAACACAGCAGAAAATAAATAAAGTCAAAGACTAGCGGTCCTGTTGCTCTATTTTCACCTGTAAAGCAGGAGTGGGGTAGGCGGAGGGTTACCCTGGTGCAGGTGTGCAGCGGTCAGTGGAAGAATCCGCGAGTTTCTCTGTGAGTTTCCCATTACGTCGTAGCTACTCGGTGCTTGTTTGGAAGTTTAGGGGTTTTTTCGCTGTAAAAAGAAGTTTTCTTCCCACGCACAACGGACACTAATGTTTTTGTCACTTTTTATGGAATCAAACTCAAAGTAAGGTCAGTACTTCCACGCTTTAAACGCTGCACGCTCATACTCTCTCTGCACTCGATATATGATCCATTGTTGATCTGCACACAGCTGTTGTCACGAACGTCGCACTCGCTTACGTCACTGTCATGAGACGTTCTCGCAAACAAATCACGGTTTCAGTAACGCAGTAACGCAGCGTTCCTACGGGAAAGTAGCGGTAATCTAATGACCTTTTTTGCAATAGTAATCCCTTACTTTACTCAAAAAAAGGAATCGGATTACAGTAATGCTGCCCATCTCTGATCAGAGGGAGCGCTCACGTTGAGCAGTTTGGGGACAAATGATGAAATATGTTAATTACTCATATTTCATCTCAAGAATCCAGTTACATTAACACAGATTTGGAAATTCCAACAAAAACCAAACAGTGTCTATAAACTATTAGTAGATGTTAGAAAACACAATCTAGCAGCTGCGCTGCGAGCGCTCTACACCAGCCGTACCCAACCCCCGGGCCATGGACCGGTATTGGTCCGTGAGTCGTTTGGTATCTATTTCCTGAAGGAGGTATGCAGTGTAGTTCTATTGAATGAAACCCCTCAATTATTCCTGCAACAGAGAATGACTACATAGTTCGACATGTGGTATTGAAAACCATTAATCAGCCTCTGCTTTTGTGTCTGCTTGAAACTCTCCCAGGGGCCTACTCCTCTAGCAGGCAGCCTGTCAGACAGATCCAGTACCTCAGAACCACCGACCCGACACTGATCTTCCCTTCCCGTCAACAAACCTCCCCCCTGTGAGCCATCTTACTGTTCAGCTGTTTCCAGGAAAATTAGTGTGGTCTGAAACTGACACGAACAGGCAAAGGAGGCCAGCAGATTCAGTGTACGCATTTACAGGCGATGAATCACTGCACAGTCACTGTTTAACTGCCATTAGCCCAATAATACTATCCAGAAGCGATTCCCTGAAGAGGACTAACATGCTGCCATTATGAGTTTTTTCTTTTGTTTCCTGTAAGTTGAGAGTGAAACATTTAGCAGGGGGAGAAAAAAACCACAATGTAAAGATCTCATGTGGTTTTAGCGCGTTAGCTATCACGTTAGCTAGCACATTAGCTAGCACATTAGCTAGCACGTTAGCTAGCACATTAGCTAGCACGTTAGCTAGCACGTTAGCTAGCACGTTAGCTAGGGCACAAACCTTCTGACTGTATCACCAATCGTCAGGAACGATGGAGGCCTCCACAGCTAATTACTGACAACATCCATAGTCCACCATGGATGGTTACTGACTGCATTCAAACCAAATATGAACCACTGTTTGCAACAATAGTTTACTCACTTTTTGGTTCAACTTTATCATCATCAGAAAAGCCTCTTCCACAAAGAAACAATAGAAAAAAAGTAGAGTTTTAGTCTAAGGTCAGTATCATGTCTGCCATCTTCAATGCAAACTATACCACAATATGACAAATGCAAAACTTATCATATCGCCAAGACTGTGAGAAATAACCTGAAGGCCTCCAGGAAATGTAACGGCGTATCTTTGGCACACTGACCGATGGGTACGGGCCCTTTACTGCTGTTACACAACATCTGAATTAATGGATAAATGTCAGGGCACAGCCATTTCTCTCACCAATGACATTACCATAAAGCGGTTCATGCTGTATGGAGCGTAGCCCCGGGTTACCGTGTGTATTAATGTGCGTCAGTGGTGCGGTTCAGGTGGGGGTCGTGCAGAGTAAAAGCCCAGAGGGATGTGGGCATGAGCCAGTGAGGAGAGCTACTCTGATGGAGGTGATGGTGATGGAGTGTTGGAGCATCAATCTCAGGGGAGGAGCGTACTAGTCTGTTTTACTGGAGCCTCAGGTGACTCTATCCTGGCACTTTATGAACAGGTTTTCAATTTCCATCCATGTTGTAAATCCAGAGGACAAACATGTGACAGCTGAGTTTGTAAGACAGCATACTGATTTTTTTCCAACAGGAGACTTCCTGTTTTTTTCCTGTGAGTGTCAGCTGATCGGCAGGTATAAATTAAAAATGAAATAAAGTACTATTAGCCCAACCCCCAGAGTCCACTGAAGTTAGCTGGAATGCATTGCATCGTGATGTTGGCTCCAGGAGATGTTGTCATTAGCTACAGTGGAGACAAACTCAAAGGTGTCATAACTGCTGGTCTTAACCCTTTAAGACCTGCCATAGAACCAAGGCCGCCAGAGCTTACTTTCTATTTTTAAATGCTGTGGAGCCATTTTTGGGAGCATTTCAAGTTGCTATACATCAATACAACTGTTATAGCCCATATTTTAATAATATGTCTGCATTAAGTCCATAGTAACTACATTAATTGCAAAAAGAGCAATAAACTACAAAATAATTGAAAATCGTTTTTTGTTTTTTTGTTTTACATATATTTCTACTTGGAGAAATTTAAGAGGTTTATTCCTCAAAACTTTAAATACAAAAAAGTTGCAAAAAATAGTTTACAACAACAGGAAATTTATTTTGAGTGTCTTCATAGTTTTATTTTTGAGATACACCAATTTTTAAATACTGCAGAAAAAGCGAAAAACAATCTTATGATGCAAATTTGCAAAGACAAAAGCATGTGCATCAAAATAAACTATTTTAAGCAGCACAATTTGAGTTCTGAGCATCCCAGAAACTATTCAGAAAAGCATAAAGTCAAACATGACTTATAAAAACACCAGTATAGGTTTTTAAGGCCTAAAAGTAAAAAACTACATTTTCTGCAAAAATGACGTCACTTCCAGTTTCGGGCAGTTAATGGCGGACATGCGATCGTTCGCGCTGACGTCTGTTTCAATGTGGGAAGTGTTACGAACAGCTGATCGGATCAGCAAAGTATGTTTCTGGAATATTATGTTTTTGTTGCTGCAAGCGCTTTTTATGCAGCTTTTGCAAAGCTTTATGTGGAAGGAAACCGTGACCAAGGACAAGCTGATGGCATAAGATGTAAGTACAACTCCTCCAGTTTCATACGCAAAAAAAATTATTGCGCTAGCTTACGTGATTCCGGTTCTACAGGGATTTAAAAATAGTTACGCAAAACGGAGCGTGCAGCTCCGACCGGCTTTAAAGGGTTAATGCTGCACCAGTCAGAGCTTCTATATATGATAGATGGAAAACTGCAGCTTCCAGTTTGGAACAACCAGCTGATTGGAGCAGGGTCACCCACAGCATCAATGAGTAGATAACACATGTGAGGAAAATCTGTTTGTTTCGTGTATCTGAGAGAAAGAAATCATCCAATATGATGACACTGGTGCAAAGTTAAAGAGTCCAGACTCCCATGGATGTTACCCTCAGCAGATTCTGTTAAAGCCCACATCATAAGAGAAACCTCGCAGTTCCTGAACTCAACCCATTTTCCATTCTGGAAGGGAGACAAAACAATAACTTCTCCTTGTAGAGAATTTCTAACAGCTGGCTTTGGTTGGACGTAGTTCTGGGAAGGGATCACTGCTTCAGACCACTCCCAGCGCCGTCGCCGCCAGCCGGGCTGTCCTGGCATGGAGGCCTTCCTCCCAGGACACAGATAAACAATCCTAACACGCCAGTTTAAAGGGGGGTAAAAATAGCAGCAAGCTCATAGACGTGAACTTCGCTGGAAAACAGGCTTTTTTAAGCTTCCAGGAAGAAAGCAAGCATGAAGGAAGTGATGTCAGAGCCTCAGAAGCACGGAGAGGCTGATGTGGTATCGAATCGGGAAAATAATCTGATGTCTGTGTTTAAAAGAACGGCTTTCAGAGAGCGGATGGGGGAGGGGCTGGTGGGGCTGACTGTGGAAAACAGCACCCACTCATCCCTGTTCACACACACACACACACACACACACACACACACACACACACACACAATGGCGATGTGGTGTAAGAGCGCCTCATGACGCAGCTCGAACACTCGGGCCTCGCTGCCCGGCAGACACACAGCAGCTGTGTGCGCTCACACGCTGAGTTAGTCAGCAAAAGCTCTAACCGGCACTTCAACGTTCCCTGGCTCTGGTCCAGGGTAGCTTCCTAAAAACGAGCGTCACGTTTACAGTAAGAGCTCGTACGTTCCCGGAATCTCCTGCCTGCCGACACATCGCCTTTTCCAAAAGCTCCTCATCTGAGACTAAATATCCCGTGCTTTCACACGCACCTCCTCACATCTGTTTGTGTGTTTCACTAGCTGTCAGTTCACCTACAACTGTAGGTGAACTGACAGCTAGTGAAAGATTCACGCCAAGGTCTGCTGGCAAGAGTGCAAACAGTCTGTGTGCAAATGAAGAGTCCTTTCTCAAAAAGAGTTGGCAGAAGTTCAGCGCTCGATATCTGTCTTTATACAGACTGGGATCTGTGAATGTATTATTTGTATTATTAATTCGCCTGGATTTCCAACTGGGCTTGTAAACAGGTTGTGGAAAGTTTTTAATAAGCTGTCACTGAACCTTAGAAAAGCGTGATGGATGGGTCCACACCTACGTGCTTCCTTTTTTTGGTCCAGCTAAGATGAGGGGCAGATCTGTCCAAACGGCCCTGTTGAGACTTGTTTAGATGTCTTTATTCAGATTTCATGAACTGAGGTTCTGTTGGCTTTTAGAGGCCATCACTTGACTTTTCATAGAGTCACTTCCTGCGGTTTCCTTTGATTATCTCCTGACAAAATGAGAGCTGTGTGAATTTGGCTGCCTTAAATAAACAAACAAGGAAGCAAAGCTCCGCCTCCTACATACTCTAAAACCATTCACAACATGTTTGGACTTCAAGCACCACGTGCACATGACCTCACTATAGTCTTACTCTACAACTCGATTGTTGATTTTAGCTGGAGAGAGGAGCTACAAGGACATTGTGCAAAGTCACATGGGATTAAAAAGTCATTAATATTTAGATGAGCAGAGAGGCTGTAAAAGCAAACACAGGTTTGTCGAGGTTGTCGAAACCAAACGCAGGTGGGGCTGAGATGTTACTGCATGGGAGGAAACAGCAGCCGGTCAAAGGAGTCCTCTGACAAACTACACTGCTCACAAAAATAAAGAGAACACTTAGACAAAACAATGTCAAAGTCAAACTGTCCACTTAGGAAGCAACAATCAGCGTCACATGATGTTGTGCAAATGGAACAGCCCACAGGTGGAAATGATAGGCGATTAGCAGGACAGCCCTAATAAAGGAGAGGTTCTGCGGGTGGTGACCACAGACCGCTTCTCAGTATCTCAGCTTTCTGATGTTTGAATGCTGGCAGTGATTTCTCTCTAGCGGTAGCGTTAGACAGAGTCTACAACCCACACAAGTGGCTCAGGTAGTGCAGCTCATCCGGGATGGCGCATCAATGCGAGCTCTGGCAAGAAGAGTGTCTGTCAGTGTCCAGGGCATGAAGGCACTACCAGGAGACAGGCCAGTACATCAGAAGACGTGGAGGAGGCTGTTGGAGGGCAACAACCCAGCAGCAGGACCTACCTCCGCCTATGTGCAAGCCAGAGCTCTCCAAAATGACCTCCAGCAGGCCACAAATGTGCATGAGTCTGCTCAAACGGTCAAAACAGACTCCATGAGGGTGGCCTGAGGGCCCGGCGGCCACAGGTGGCGGTTGTGCTTACAGCCCAACACCATGCAGGATGTTTGGCAGAGAACACCAAGATGTTGGTGCATGACCGGTTTGGCAGCGTGGTGTGGCATTTCTGTGCCCGCCAGAGAGCCTGACTGCCATTAGATACCGAGGTCCTCAGACCCCTCGTGGGACCATATGCTGGTGCGGTTGGCCCTGAGTTCCTCCTAATACAAGACAATGCCAGACCTCATGTAGCTGGATACTATGGACTGGCTCGCCCGTTCCCCAGACCTGAATCCAGCTGAGCACATCTGGGACATCATGTCTCGCTCCATCCACCACATTGCACCACAGACTGTCCAGGAGTTGGCGGATGATTTAGTCCAGATCTGGGAGGAGATCCCTCAGGAGACCATCTGCTACCTCATCAGGAGCATGCCCAGGTGTTGTAGGGAGGTCATACAGGCATGTGGAGGCCACACACACTACTGAGCCTCATTTTGATGTGTTTTAAGGACATCACATCAAAGCTGGATCAGCCTGTTGTGTGTTTTTCCACTTTGATTTTGAGTGTGATCCTCCATGGGTTGCTGCATTTGACTTCCATTGATAATTTTTGGGCAGCACGGTGGTTAGCACCATTGCTTCACAGCAAGAAGGTCCTGAGTTCAATTCCACCATTACGCCGGGGTCTTCCTGTGCGGAGTTTGCATGTTCTCCCCGTGTTTGCGTGGGTTCTCCCCGGGTTCTCCCCGGGTACTCCGGCTCACGTGTGGTGTCAGTTTGAGACTCCTACATCGCCTTGTTCTCGAGTTATCATATACACCAGAGTTTTAGAAAGCTTGATCTCAAACTCATCAGAGATTTTTGCTGATACAGCGATGTTATCAATTTCAAACGTGTCCATGAGCCCCTCCCCCCTGCAGAGTGAGGACAATACTGAGGTAAAACAAACCAACATTGTCTAAAACTAGAACTTCCCTTTAGTCAGCACGCTCAGTAAACACTGTGTGCTGTCCCTGTGAAAGCACCAGTGTTACAGTGGTATAAAAATGTGTTTGCCCCTTTCTGAGTTCCTGTTTCTTTGTATGTTTGTTGCACTTAAATGTTTCCAATCAACCAGTCGAAAGAAAGAAAAAAGAAATCAAAAATCGGCCGATAGATTTGACTTAAATCACCAAATACTGGTATCAGTTTAAAACATCTCTTAGGCTCTGATTTAGAACTTGAAACCTCTTCACAGACCTTAAGATCACTTCCGTCAAACGTCACCCTCCCAGTGACATGTATTCTGTTCTGACTGAACTATTTTTGCAGTTTTAGACTCTTTCAGCTCATGAGTTGGGTTTTGGACCCATGCACTGGGTTTCCAGCTGTGCTTTCAGATGCAGTCTGCGTCTGCAGTTTTGTTTGTGTGGTGGAACATTCAGCAGCTAAAGACACAGAAATGTTTCTCAGAGACAACAAACCACTCCCATGAGCAGCACTGCCAACTACGCCTGCATTTTAATAACCGTTGGACTCACATCAATAAGGACGGGGTGTTGTTTATGTCAGAATTCATCATGTGAGAATCAGGCCAGAGCAAAGTTGTGTTCCACAGGCCCGATCATGAGGAGCGGGCAGCGTTCAGCACATTTTCATTAATAGATAACAAACGGCTGCACAACACGCTGTGCTTCAAAGATTTTCAAATCGTATATAATATTTCGCAGTTATTCCTACATGATTAGGACTGAAACAGTGAACTGACAACTGTTCAGGCTACTGTGGGGTTAAAAACAGACATACGGCTCAGTGATCACCAATAAGTGATCCATCAACCAACAACTGCGGGCATGTAGAAACCCATTATTCAGTGCAAAACGCTGATGATGAGCACATACGCAGTCATGCGTATAAAAGATGTTTTAAGAACACGAGTGGTGCTGTGCGTGTGGATGTGAACAGACAATATGCATGACTGTGTTCACCATCTCCAGTGCTGAGTGCTCTCACTGTCAGGACTCAGATTTGACTTTGAAATGAAGCGTAATGAAGGCCCACTCAGAGTTTCACTTGAGAAGCTATTTTACATTCTGGTGCCTTTTCGATTAGTCTGGTGTGACCTGGACTGTACTGGCCAATGAGCAATCACTATCATGGCAACCTCTTTATTTGAACCTGACACAAAGCGTCCTGTGCAATTACAGGGAGCAGCCAAGGATGTATGACAGTCCAGACTGTGGTGAACAAAGTGTGCGCTGGCAGCAGATGGAATCGTAGCACCATGTCTCCATTACTCCGGTTGCTTCTTACCAAGGTTATTATCGTTAACGAAAACTAACGAAATAATGAAAATTAGAAGTGAAAAAACATTTTCGTTAACGGAAATAAAAATAAAAACAAAAAAAGGAAAACTAACTAAAACTATAATGAGTGTTCACAAAACTAACTAAAATTAACTGAATTTATATCAAAAATGTGTTTAGTTTTCATAGATGTGTGCGTGTCATACAAGAGTCAAGGGTGAAAATGAAGTTTAGTTTCCAGATTTTTTTCTTGCTGTGTCTCATTATGCCAGCAGGTGGCAGCACGTTAGTCCAGTCGTCTGTGTTGCTGCTCCGTCCACGCGCAGAATCATGTCAGGAAAAGTCGGGAGCCAGAGTCCAATTTGGGATTACTTTGAATATGACTGTGTTTTGGATAAAGCAAGTGTCTTGTAGTGGAAACAGACAAATTATGAGGGACGTTTCTAAAGGGAAAAAAATCCCACAAACCTTAAAGTGCACTTGAAAAGCTCACACAAGAAGGCTAACCTAGCTTACCTTGAGAAGGTAAGGGAGCACACTCAACCCTCATCCCCAGAAAACAGAAGCTAACCCCAGGCAAGGCAGCGTGATGCATCCCGAGACAACAGGACGGGGATATCTACACAACTGTGTGAGTCAATTACCTTCAAAAAGTTTATCAATTCACTTGAACCACAATTACGAACACCTGGTGCTGCGAGAGTTAATAGTCTCATTGGGGCCAAGATATACATTTTATAGTTGCCTGGTATCAATGGTTGTTCATCTGCCTTTATTTATTTATTTAAAGAACCCATAGGTGGGAATGTGAGTTGTCTGTCTCTGCGTGTTAGCCCTGCGACAGACAGGCGACCTGTCCAGGGTGCAGTATGGTAGCTGGAATAGCAACATACCCAAGGATGAGCAGAATGACTGATATGATGAAACTGGGATTTTGTTACACTTAATTATTGCAAACACAACTAAAACTATAACTGAAACTAATCAAAACTAAACTGAAACTAAGGATTTTCAAAAAAATAAAAACTAAACTAGCAAACAATTGGTAAAAACTAATTAAAACTGATATAAAATTGAAAATCTGAAGTCAAAACTAAATAAAAATAAAAACTAATGAAAATTGCAAAACTATTAAAACCCTGCTTCTTACAAATATTGCCCCCACAGCTCCATCACATTCACATTTCCCCCCACAGCAGGAATGTCATTACTCATCATAGATGAAGCTAGTTAAGGGTCACCATAACGATCCAATGAAAAAACTGTTACTATTTGGTTACATCAAAGTCAGTGCAAACAACAAATCTAGAAAAACACTGTTTCAGTTTTTTCTATACTGATTGGTTCAATTGTGTTTTTATGTTGTAGACGATGTCTAAACCAGCTGTTAACATTTAAGTGTAGGCCTGAACAATACTAAAGCACACCAATGAACATAATGCTTCCCTTTTTAACCGGCGTTTCTGCAGTCAATGGTACATGTAGGCAAAAATGACAGTGACTGCATTCTCATCCCCATATATGTGCCTGACTACTGAAGCTCACAGTCCATGCACTTCCCTTAGACAGCTCGCTGGCAAACACACCCAAACTCATGTGAAATTCTTCTTATAAATGGCTGAATAATACTGAAAGTGTGAAATTACGGGATGACTGACATGCTTAGCCCTAATAATGAAACTAGAACAAAGCACGGAGACAGACACCAGGAGACAGAGTTGAGAAATCTTTGTAGGCGTTCTGCCAGCAACACACTGTACATCTGTCATGCTGACTCAGGAAAATGACACATGCATTAGGCTGTAGCTTCATTTCACTTTCTTGCTAAAGTGTATTTGAGGAAGCATCAGGCTGTGGCTAATTTAAGACACAACGGGTGTGTAAATAAAAGAAGAAGGAACCATGAGCCTGGAGCCAGTCCCAGCTGTGTTAGGGTGAGAGGCAGGGTGGAAAGGTCAGAGGGCGACACAGGCAACCATCCACACACCACCATGCTGCACATTTATGTTAATCAAATATTAGTGTTGTGTTGGTGTGGCGTTTGTATGTTCTCCCTCTGTAGTGCTCCTGCTTTATTCCTTTTTTTTGTCGCACCAATGAGTCAGATCGAGGTGCTTCACTGTAACGTAAACACAATAATACAAATAATCAGACCACCTCCTATGAGCAAGCACACTGAAAAAAAGGGATTGGCCAGCTCTTGGATTTACGTAAGCATCTTGCGTGTATTTAACACAATTGCCTCATGCTTTAAAGTTAAGTGTAACTATATAGTGTAGAAACTACATAATATGCAGAGAGGGTATATTAAATTGTTCATATCATGTTCAAGTGAAGTAAGTCAATAATATAGCAATGTTAAATCCCGCGACACTGCACGGGATTTCAGTCTCGCACTCTTTGGATCGTGGTTTCAGGAAGGCATCCATCTCAGTCAAGTCGAGCAGCCACCTCTACTTTTTTTGGTATACCAAAAAAAGTAAATTGGGTGGTTGTTACATTAAAAAAGTCTACCTTGTAATTTGAACACAATAATTTCATGTTTCTATGAACGTAATTAAATCATGTAGGATTTGCATGGAATTCAAAAACTTAATTTGTTCTTGTTGAGATGACAGGATACAATCTAGTAAGAGCGGTTAGTTGCTGAACTCATGAAATTCACAAGATCGCACAAGATTTCAAACTGCAGGAAAATCAGTGGAGTTATAAGAGGCAGAGAACTACACACACACCACGTGCATGCTATTGCTATTTATTGTGGATTAACCTGTCGAGGACAAAAACAAAAAAATTCTGCATCAAATACAGGAAATCATAGCTTTCCTGTATTTCCTACATTGTTGGCATGCTGGTTAGTGCTGTTGCTTCACAGTAAGAAGGTCCTGGGTTCAAATCCACATTCTGGCTAGTTTGCAGTGGCTTCTCTCTGGGTATTCTGGTTTCCTCCCACAGTTAAAAGTCATGCAGTTATTAGAGTTAGGGTTAACTGGTGATTCTAAATTACCCGTGAATGTAAGTGCACGTGGTTGTTTGTTTCTATGTGATAGACTGGTGAGCTGTCCAGGGTGTACCCTGCCTCGTAACCTATCACTTCAGGGTTATTTCCCAGCCCTCCTGCAACCCGGAGGATGGTAGTCATTGTAAATCCATTCAATTTTTATGGTAACCAGACTGTAGATTTTGTTGAACATTATGTAATATGAAGACAACATGTAGTATTTAAGTGACCAAGTAGTATTGGGGTAAAAGTTATTGAATAGTGTTGAAATAAAATGACAAAATTGTGAAGGATTAAAATATTCCAAGAGCTCAACTTACTTCATCTGAACATGTTTCAATCGTGTTTTATGAACACCAAATGCACAGGTTTACTGAATATGAAAAAGTTGTGTTGATTTAACTCAGTTGTTTAGGTTTCTGCCAAAGCAAAACATTTGTGTGCAACAAATGTCCACTATTGAATCAAGTAAATCCAACATGGCCTTTTTTTCAGTGCATTTGGCGAGAGTGGGAAGGAAAAACTCCCTTTTAACAGGAAGAAACCTCCAGTAATACAAAGACTGAGGACTGTGAGGGGAGTATGCTGCTTGGTAAGAGACGCCTACGAAAAGCCTGGTTAGAACTTTAAAGTGTAGCTGAAACTAATTTGATGATTCAAAGGTTTCTATGATTCTGAACACTTTGGCAAACAAGACTCACACTAAAGAGGAATATGGCTGGAAAACGAGGAATAAGTCGAATCATTAACTGCACTGAAGTACTGTACGACAGCTCTGCTGTTTGAGACCAAGGACAGCTCGTGTACATCATATTTATATATTTACCGTCGACCTGACAGAGAGCTCAGCGTCCTCTCTTATGCAACAAATATACAGTGTGCTGTATCAGAAACATTATATAACTTACTGAGTCCAACGCTGTAGTTACATCACAGCCTCTCTGCTCTGGTCTTCATCAGCTTCTGCCAGCGTAGAAAAACAGAGTCAATACACCTGCCACAGCAAAGTGTCACTGCAGAGATGAAGAAGTAGGGCTGTGCGATATGACCAGAATCTCATATCCTGATATAAGACATCTATCGTCCTGATAACGATATAAATCACAAAAATGTAACATTTTCTGTAAATTCTGTGACTCTCAGGCAGCTCGACTTGCGTGAAGTGTTTCCAGCTGTGCGTCATGTAGCTGGAGTCGAGTGTTTTAACCGATGCATGAAATGATACATTTTTAGACATAAGTTGTAACGGCGCCGTTTTCTTTGTGAGTATTTATTACACGGCGTGCTGCGGGGAAAAGCCTGTTCTAACGTTTGAGTCTAAGGTTTATTTTTTAGCACCTGGCGGCTCTTTTTTACTTCTCATCCGTAAATAATCTGCTCTTTCACCTGATTCAGTTTATTTTGAAAAGTCTCAACAGGATCTTGAGCTTTATTGTGAAAGGTTTATGTGGAAAATAAACAAGCGGACACGCAAAACAGGCGCTTGTCCGTCTGTAGTGTGGTTATATTAAATATAAGAGAAAGAGAGAACTTTAAGAAATTAATAATAACTACAGTGACATCAAAACATGAAAAAATTTTACGACACCACGAAACAAACGACAGCGTAAAATGAAACGATGTTTTTATATCATCATCAGATATATATCGTTATATCAAACAGCCCTATGAAGAAGAGTAAGAAACACTGCAGATCACAAGTTATTGATCTGCTTTTGGCCTGAGTTGGTTAATAACTGTGTTGACTGTGACTCGTGTCTGATTTAAGGGACGGCCCGTGGCCATTAGTCAGGCTGCTTACAGGACTGGCCTGTGGAGCCGCACAAGAACCAGCGAAATGCTTCCCAGTCCATGTTCCTCATCAACCACTTGAAAAGCGTTCTGACCCAAAGCACCACCTACACATGTGGATGAGATCACAGCTACAGACTATCAGACGCTTGACCAGCACAGAGACACGCCCCTCTGTGACACAGCCTCTCAGCTGATACTTCCAAGTCAAACAAAGCGCTCGGCCCGGTCCCCGCCGGTCCCCGCCCAGCAGGAAATGATGAAAGGCCGCCTCGTGTCACGCCTCTGGCTCCTGTCTTAGGGCGCTCCTTTGAACCAAATTAATGGTCAGGTGTTTTGCTGTGGTTGGTGAAAACAAGCGGTGATTTCTCACTTTTATCAGGCAGGTAAAGTGAGAGGAGATCAAACACCAGAGAGCTATGAGGTCACTCAGCTGACGAGTGGAAAGTCCCTCATTAATTGAATAACATGAAAGGACAATAGCACTGCTTCCATCCAAGTTTCAGTCATTTGACACCCAAGTTACTGCTCAGAAATTACACCTCAGTTGTGTCTCTAGGGTTTGTACATTACAAGGGATTATATTACAAGAAAGTCAGAAAGATTTATGGTTGTGATGTCACAGATTCAGAAGAAAAACGGTTCACGTACAACAAGATGTCAGCTTCTTAGTCTAACTCTCCAAAAGCAGCTCCGATGGACTCGTCCCAGGAAAACGACACCAGGACACGTCTGACTCCTTACCTGCGTTTAGTGTCTCATCAAGACTCCCAGACTTTCACTGCTCCGCTCTACCCGACACACGCTGACACACACACTAACACACACACAACAACCCTGCTCGACAGCCTCTCCCCCCGCGCTGCCTACCTGGCCTTGACAGCAGAGCATTACAGAGACGTGGCGGGTTAATTGTTTATGGCTGGGCTGGGTCATAGCAGTGGATCCTGTTACTTTCCACTGACGTGAGTTCACGGAGGAAGGCACGCAGGCAGGTAAACAAACCCGGGCGAGGTGAGTGGAGCGCGCTCACACACACCCACCTCCACGGGCGCTCCTGTGAACAAGCCGAGCATTAATGACATCAAATCAGCATCAAGCTGCTGCAGTGCAGGTTCACTCACCATCTCCTCTGTGTGACCCTTTAGTGTTTTTCTTCAGAGTGCGGTCACCGCCTCCTTTAAATCCCCAAACACCCACACCGTGCGTGCTGGCCCCATGTGACGCCATCCTCTAACTGAGCAGCTTCAAGTGTAATTCCTGGCTCTCGCTGTGTCCTGATAGTGACGGATTTACAGTTCCTCTCTCCTCTCTCCTTCTGTGTGTGTGTCCTACAGAAATGGGTGTATCTCCCTGAAAAGAGTGAGACAAATGTGAGTAAGACGCACACCCACATGAAAAGCTCACTTTCCCTCCCTCCCTCCCTTTCAGTCTGGCTGTCAGCGTTTCCTCCAGGATGCACACTACGACTGTGATTTATAGTGTGTTATACACTTGTGTTCTCTATCCAAGCAGCTGGACAGGATCCCAGCAGTGCTGGGGAATAACAGGAGGAATGGCTTCCCCTCACATACTGTATGGGACGGCACGGGGAACTGAACCCGTGATCCCGGCAGCGTTGGCGACGTGCTCAGCCTGTCGAGCGACACACAGCGGGACCACACACAAACCCCCTCTAGCTCTGTCGTAGTCACATAACTCCCAGTTCTTGTCTCCGTTAGTCTCCAACATATGAACTGAATGGTAAACAGCAGGAGAATGAAAGCAGTCGAGGGACTCCATGGAAAGAGTCGCCGTCTCCATGGCAATACCAGAGGCAAAGAGCGCCCCCCCGAATCACCACAATCCTTTCTGTACACATAGGGAATTGTGGGAAAGCGGATATGGGCCACATAACCTCTCTGTCGGGTACCAGGCACATCTCCACTCACATCACTACACTTTGACTACGTGCAGGTCAGAGGTCATGGTCAGGACGCCAGTTTGACCTGGTGTGAACTGTTACAGAAACACAGCTGATTCTGAGCCGACACCTTCAAGGGCTTCAGTGTTGCAGACAAATATCAATGAAATAGACACAAAATCCAATATAGTGTTTTTGTTTGTTTGTTTGTTTGTTTGTTCTCATGTAAACAGTGAAGTTCAGCCAGAACTACATTCACAGCATTGCTCACAAACACAGCTGCAACCAACAGGTCTCCGTCTCTCCAAAGTAATCTCGCTCTGCAAACAGCAACCTGGCAAGTTCCCCATCTTTGCTAAACAAATACTTGTTTTTGATGTAGGAGCATCTAATCCTAATATGGTCACGAGGTTAGTGCCAAAATGACCTTCTCTTATCACGCTCCTTTAACCTCGATGGAAAACGTCCCGAGGAAAGGCGCCAAGGAGAACTCACAAGACAACTGCAGCTCTTACAGGACACCGGGCTGTTGGATGGTGTGATGGTGGATGTTGGTGACGTGGGTCGTGCTCACGGTTACAGATCATCCTGAAAGCAGCAAACACAGCAACACTGAAACTGATGGTGTGTTTATCCTGAGCTCACTTTGATAAACGGCGCTCCCTCGCTACAACGTAATTCACCTTTCACAGCTTTGCTGTTTCGCTGATTTTTTTCGTGCAATTTTGCACGTTTTTTCCCAGCACATTGTGTTCTGCGTCCTGATTGGCTGTAGACCGCTGTCAGTCTCGTGCCGTGTCTCCTGTCCAGTACAGAAGCGTTCAGCTTGTCTAATTTACATAAATCTTCGTTCCTAGCAGCATGACTCTGAAGTGCTGGACTGTACGTTTGTATGTTTTCTCCCCAACAAACAACAGTGTCGACGAAACGTCGTCACCTGCAGGTTCCTTTGGTTTCTTTCTGTAACACTGGACTCATTTTTCTACAAGGTTTGAACTTTGAGAGTTTAAACAAGACAGAAAAGTGTGAAAATGTTCCTGCCTGTCTGACAAAAGTGTGTAAAGTGTGTCGTGAAGGGTTTCACAGACTTAAAACATCTATAATAATTGTAAAATATAAAGTTGGCTACTTTGCAGATTTCTCTTATCGCAGGTTGTTTTTAGAACGTAACTCCTGCGATAAACGAGCTTTTATGGATTTGTTTTTTGTCCCACACAGCAACACTTCATGCAGAGCACATGTTATTACAAAAGGGTCATGTTCACAGTTCACCTATAAAGTGACTTTAAGGTTTCATGGCATGCAGTGAAAAAACATTTCCATGATCTGCATCCCTTGTTGGTCATGTTTATGTTTATGGAAACAGTCAAATAGTGCTGCTGTGGATTGTGCTTCAGCATTATCCGTCCAATCTCCCTCATGCTAAAGAAGGTAAGAGTGTCTTTCTAAGGTCACCTTACAAAGAGAAAAAGATATCAATGAAACTGTAGATTAAAACTGACAACAAGTAAAATCAGTATTAAAGTGAGTAAGCCAGTTTAAACAAGTCGGTTTGGAGCTGTGACTGAAATAAGGGAAATGAATCGATATCTCTGATTGCAGAGCCAAGGAGCAGAGCGACTGAGAGCCCCACAGTGACGAGACGAGCAGAAGGAACAACAAGATGAAGATCTGAGCGAGCGGGAAACTGTGGTGATATGAAGCAGATCGCAGAGATAAGGAGGGTTATGGATGCACTTAAACGTGAGGGCTAAGATTTAAAGTTTATCCTGGCCTCTCTGGGAAACCAGTGAAGCTGCTGAAGAACTGGGGTGATAAGGTCTCTAATGGGAGTCCGAGTGATGACCCGAGCTGCAGGATTCTGAAGAAGCTGAAGTTTATGGACTTACTGGGGAGACCAAGTAGAGGGAGTTGCAATAATAAGTAATAAGACTGGACGAGGATGGCAGCAGGATGGGGAGTAAAGACGGAGTCGGCTAATGTTATGTAAGTGATGCAGACCGGGTTATGTAATTAATGAGAGACTGGAATGAGAGAGTCCTGTCAAATATGACAACATTAATGGATAAACTGAGATCTGGTTACGGGCCAACGAGTAAGACTTCTGCTTTATTACTGTTCAGTTTGAGAAGATTGGAGGAGAACCAGGATCTGATCTCCATAAGACCTAACTGTCTTATGGAGATCAGATCCTGGAGGGAGGGAGGAATTAGGTTTGGAGGAAATGTAGAGCTGGGTGTCATCAGCATAACAATGACAGTTGATATTATATTTTTGGAATATATGACCGAGAGGGAGCATGTCGAATAAAAGAGGCCCTGATACTGAACCCTGGGGCACACCAGCAGAAACAGGACAGAGACTTGAAGAGTGTGATTGAAGTTGGATAAACTGAGTGCGGTCTGAGAGATATGAGGTGAAGCAGGCTAATGCCGGTGGATGCTAATCTGCTCAGGAGGGTGTTATGAATATCAAACGCTAAGATCAAGCAGGACGAGGTCATCAGTGATCCTTAACGAAGCAGTTTCTGTACTGTGACGGAAATAGTTCGTAGAGATGATTCACTGAGGTACGAGTGAAGCTGGGAGGAAACAACTTTCTCAAGGATTTTCAAAATAAAGGGGAGGTTTGATATTCAACATGATTGGGATCTGCAGCAGGTTTTTTGAGAACTGGAGTGACAGAAGGAACAAGTCCAGTGTTGGGGGAAGAGTGGATGATACTAATGATGAGGGAAGACCAGCTTTAGCAGAAACACTTTGTGTTACATGTTAATTCACTCGGTTGGGTCTCATGCCTGACATCCAGCTCCAAACGTGTCCCAGCCTCAGCTCTCTGTCTCCAGGAGTATCTGGGCCACAGTAAACATAAACACAGCTGGTAGCTGGTACAAGGAGAAGGTGAGAGCAGGAGCACATATGCTGTGTCTCCAATTAGAGAGCATGATCCATGACTACAAACACACAGCTGGGTCAGACCTCAATAAGAGTGTGTGTCTGAAACAGGGAACGGAGCGCGTGCACACGGGTTTCTCACTAATGAGGCTGAACTCTGCTTTAACTCCCACAGAGATTCACCTCCTGATGGAATGAGGCTGTGTCCACACATGCACACGCACCGGAGAGCACAAACAAAATGGAAGAACAGGATGAAGACGTAGAGCTGCCAATCGCCTCTGTTTCCCCTGTAGGCGGGGATCAAGTTCCCCTGAATGGGATGTTGTTGCACTGCAGGGCAAAGACACAGCAGCGCCACACCCAGTCATTCACAAGCTCCAGGAGGGCAGAGAAAATGCTGCGAGAACTTCTTCACTGCACTGCCGACTACATGACCTCCACAAGGAAAACCGGATCTCAGCTTGAAACAGAAAAACTTCCAGAACAGCCATTTAGCTATTTCATCCTCCACTTATGTACAAACAAGCATCGTCTCCAAATTTGGTTTCTATCAGTTACATTTGGGAGTGAGGCATCGGTTTAGCTCACTGGGATGAGCGAATGGCTGAGAGCGAGGGCAACAGTTTAAATCTGAGCCGTGGCCCTTTGCTGCATGGCTCTGCTTTCCTTTAGAAGAAAGACAAGTGGATGATGTTTGAAGCAACTCTTTAACATGGATGAAATGCGCGACTGGAGATCAGCATAAGAACCTGCAGAAGGTGCTGCTGGGGTGGATGGTGGGTGCACCAAACACTGAAGCCTTCTGTGGCTCGGTACATTAATGCAGACCTACCATACTCTGTGTGAGAAAGCCCTTCTGCCTCCAGAGTGTTTCTGTTAATGAACCATGCCTTTGTATAAAGTGTGATCCATCGTGTGATGGTGTCACAACAGCCTGGACATCAGGGCTGCCACAAACAATTATTTTGATAGTCGACTAATCAGATCATTGGACGTGAAGTGCAGCGCTTATTGCACCAGCAGCATCTGCTCTTATATAACTATCATTAGCTTACAGCTTTAAGTGTTTAAGGTGCTAACTAAAAATAAAGACAAGATGATAGTTTATTAAATTTTAATGAAGTTTGCAGATTGTTTCGGTGAAGTTTAATAAACTCCTTGCTATCTAAAATATAACAGGACACCGGAGTAAATTCTCGAGCATCTCACACTTCTGATAATCAGCTGTCTGCTTGATGTTTATTCAGCTGTGTAAAAACTATAACTTTAATCTCAGCCAAACCGATTTACTCAGGAACAAATAAAATACTACAAAAAGCCAAACAATAACATTTTTAAGTTATCTAAGTGACTTATATATGTTTAACCTGAGTAGTGAAAGACGGCGGTGGGTTTGAAAACGATTAGCCGGGAGTCCGGTGTTCTCACGGCCTCTAGTGAGCCTTGAGAACACAGTTACCTGTTACCCACTAGCTATCGAGCTAGTGGGTAACAGACGTCTCCGACTTTTGAAAATATGTGGTGTCTTGATAAACTGAGCAGATATTTGAGGTTTACACAGCTACAGTCTCGCCTGAAAATATGTTAAACGTTTATTTTGTGACCCAGAAAGAATAATAAGAGTAATATTAAAACTAACTAGCTGCCGCCATTGTTGGAAACTGAGCTGGGCCGCGCTATGAATTCTGGGATAGGAAAACATCAGACGTTTACAGTGTGAAAGACGAGACTTCAAACTGGGAGTTTTGGAGGAAACTGATCCCAACTGCGTGACTCAATCCGTCCTAAGCCAAACACACTGAACTCATGGCCTATTTTTCAGTAGCTCCCACTGGAGTGGGCGTGTCCACATACAGGTGTAATAATACCTCAGTCACAGCTTCAGTGATGAACATGTGAATCTATCAACAACTGTAATAAAACACAAATGTGAAAGGGGGTCATTCTACATATCAGCCATTGTTTTGTTGTCTTCTGATGGTAATAATACTGGAACATATTTTTAGGATATGATGTTAATCCTACTCAAGCAAAAGATCCAAGTACTTGATCCACACAGGGAAAGAAAGTTAATCAGAATTTAGAGTCTTCAGTAATTACATAAAACAAGCTGTGTAAACCTGAGAAGTACAGCCAGAACAATAAGTCACACACAGCGCCAACACTCACACCGCCTGCTGCATCCACGCTCGTTCACTCCTCTCCCCTCCAGCCTCTCTGGCTCTACACTGCCTCATGTCTGCGTGCTATCAGTCATAGTGCAACACTACTCAAAGTGTCATCATACTATCTGTGACTCCACAGGCTAACCCTCACCTATGCCCCCCATCCATCTTATCTATCTGCACTCGGGATTTTAGAGCAAAGTGTTTGCATGAGAGAGCTCTGAGCCACGCTGCAGACAAATGCTGCGTCCTCAAATAACAGAACCCTACATGAAGCATTAGAAGCATGCCTGTGGTTCACCCGCACACAGCGTGGGCTGCTGCGTGTGGCAGGTGCGAGGACACAGAAGGAAGCGACTCGGAGATCCGGAATTCCATCGGAATTCAGTTTCGATGGTGGGAAGTCGTAAATTGCATGACGCAGACTCGATATAATCATCATCGCACACCACAGCTGACCCTTTGTGTGTGTACACAGAACATACGTGTGTTTGTGCAGCCGTGCGCTCACGTTGAACCTTTACCCACTTCTGTGTCACTCCATCATAGTCCCATGATTTTCCTGACTCTTACACTGAAATGAAAAGCGCTCTGAGGTGTCAGCCGACTGATGTGTCGGGCACGCTCAAATAGAAATTCAGGCGAACGGTGATGCTTACGTTAATTTCACATTGGCACTATGAAAACAGTGGATCAGACCACACCATCACATTATTGCACCGATGTCCAAGCAACTTGTGATTTCATTACCTGTGAAGTAACTATTCTGAGTGACCTCTCACCTCAGCAGCCATCTTCAAAGCGACGTTGGTGCATCGAGATGCTGATGAGACACCAATAAGGCCGAATCCGTCTGTTTGCTGTCGGTTAGCAGCAAAATACAATCCAGTCGGCATTAACGTGAAATCTGTTTGTGATAATACAGCGATTAGCTGTATCAGTTATGTAAAAAAACATACAGTGCATACACAGAAACTCAAACTGAAATTCACATCAACTTCTCACAATCTCAGGCCTCACAGATCTGAAGCACAAACAGTTACAAAAAGACTCTCAGCACAAAGTCAGCTTACTTTTTTACAGGAATATAATCAGAACAAAGCCAACTGGCAATCAAGAGACAAGAACACCATCGCAAAGAAGACGAGCTGAGCTCATTAGCACAGATCAGTTCAGATCTGTAAATGTTCAAACAGCAGCCATGGGTGCGGTTAGGTCTATGGGTGATTTTGAAAAGCTACAGTAGGCGTGGTTAGGGTGGGGGTGTGACACAGTTTGCATGTATGATTTCAATATTCTCCTCCTCATATTTTCACCTTGAGAAAGGAACTCTTATACACAAATACATGCAGCTAATCTCTGTCTCTCTTCCACAGCATGTCTTTATCCTGTCTTCCTTCTCTCACCCCAACCAATCACAGCAGATGGCCCCGCCCCTCCCTGAGCCTGGTTCTGCAGGAGGTTTTTTCCTGTTAAAAGGGAGTTTTTCACACTGTTGTTGTGATTTGGCGCTGTATAAATAAAACTGAAACTCTTACATAATCTTGTAAATACTGGCAGTACTTTTATCCACGCCAAAACAGTTTCAGCGAGTCCAGCACATTAGTAAATCTTAGTACAATCAGTTTTTAGGGGCTTTATTTCTACCAGCTGAAATTAGCATTTTACATACAGTAAATTATTTGTTAATTTCTCAGACCTGATGGATGGGTCCATCTCTCATACCGTCTACTTTGAACACATACTGTTCATGAATACAATCCCAAATAGTGTTAGCAGCTACAGCTAATATCTGCTGATTGCTGTCAGCCCAGGTAGCTTCTGTTCAATGTGCTAATTTAGCATTAGCATTAGCATCAGCCTCATATAGCGTTTATCATCCGTACTGTCACTGTTATCAGAGTCAGCGCTTTAACGTTTACACCTGAAACTACCTGAAAGGCTCGACCCTGTGGTGAAACGGTATATTACAATAGATGGACTGTATATTTCCTGGCAGTTCTAAATGCTGTCTCTCATTATACAAATATAATCTCTAGGATTAAGCCGTGAAACACCAGCTCGCACTTGTCAGATTATTCAGGTGGAGTGAGCTGTGGAATGCATCAAGAATAGTTGATAGATGATTTGGAGCATGTTTAAAACTGTGTATCTGATATATATGCATATTTGTGTTGTTCCTAATAATCACCATAACAACGCTGGTCCAGGATCAACACTGTAACGTTGTGATGTCATAGCGTTGGAATTTGTAGGAAACTGGAAAAAAAAGGCCTTTGTTGATATAAAAGTCTCCTCTGGAACAAATAATGAGACTTTCAGGTGTTTTCTTTATTAATCTATGAGCTATACCCAGTGTTGGGAAGGTTACTTTTAAAATGTATTCCATTACAGATTACATGCCCCAAAATGTATTCTGTAACGTATTCTGTTACGTTACTCAATGAGAGTAACGTATTCTGAATACTTTGGATTACTTAATACATTATCATGCTGTTTACAACTACATGAATGGGATTTATTACTGTTACTGAAGGTCCGCGGCTCCGAACCGTAGTAAAGGGACCTCTGGCTAATACGGTGGGTTCTGTGTCGGCTCGTAGCTGAAAACTAGCTTTACTTTGTTGTCTGGGTCAACTTTGCTAGCAGAGACAGAGAGAGGCGTTGAAAGGCTGCTCCAACAGAACTTATTGTTTCAGAGGAAAACACGAACACGGTGTACAGTCGAGTCTTAATAGCTTACTTACAGCTGGGCTTGTCAGGCTCTCTTCTTGGCTGCAGTGGTTATTATTATATTTACATGCTTCCAGCTCCCGTTTCTGCTCGATGACAGCTCGTACTTTTCCTTTTTCTCCCTCCCTCGCTCACAGACACATAACGTGTACGGCAGTCCATTCTCCCTGCAGCACGGACTACACTGCCTATGATGCTACATTCTTTAGAGCTATACCTGTAGCATTCTGCCTATTAGCTTAGCACAACAACAACAAGGCGCTCTCTCACCCAGGAAACACGCAGAGAGAGAGCGTCACCCTGTAACCATGGCAACCGTAACGCTGCTGCCTGGAACAACAGAACGTAGCTGTCAAACAAAACCCAAACAGTCCTGACCCGCCACAATATGAAACAGGGAAGTACCGCCGTGTAATCCATTTATTTCAACAAAGTAACTGTATTCTAAATACCACCTTTTTAAACGGTAACTGTAACGGAATACAGTTACTCATATTTTGTATTTTAAATACGTAACAGCGGTACATGTATTCCGTTACTCCCCAACACTGTATATAACTAATATATTATAATACTGGGTTTGATGTTAGCCAAATTTAGGTTACTCCAGTTGGTTTTCTCGTGATGTTTTAAGAGCATTAGCTAACTTCCTGGCTAATGCTAACAGATGACATCAGCTCCAGTGTTGATTCTGGACAAACACTCTGGTGATGACACGGGAACAAAGTCGACACGGGGATCAGACTGCGTGTTTGAAACCCTCTGTATGTTTAACCACAGCTCTCAGCTGTGATATACTGCGACCAGCATGCATGGGAACAACCTGCAGTGCAACAGATGAGATACTTGTGCTTTTCTCCTGGCTGGTGAGGATCACTCGCTGCTGCTTTTGCAGCACGCTGCCTGCTCTGTCTTGTCAGTGTCGACGTTACCACCTATGAATTTGTTCTTTTCACTGTGCGAGAAAATAAATGTGTGGCACTGAGGACGTGTGAATAGTGCCAACTGTGTGAGCTCTGTGTTCAGTTTGCAGGAAACCCCACACCTATGTTTTACTGCTAGTATATATGTCACTTCACCAACAGCTCAAGATAAATTTAAAGCTTCAAACACTTTGATGTACTTCCTTTCTTTCAGAGTAAACACCCACTAAAACAAGCCCTCAACACAATAGATTTGATGCTCCTCATTTCCTCCTGTCACTCATCTCCCTCAATTTATCTCTCAATATTCTCATCTTCCTGTCCAGCTCACGTGATGCATGCTGGCAAACACACACACCCAAAGCTAAGCTGTAAAGGCCACGCAGTGTGGTAAGGAGGCAAAGTTCACAGTGTGAGGGAGCGGCATGCTGTGTAAGGGCCACGGGAACACATACACACAGTTTCACAACAGGTGGGATCACGCTGTTCGCCCACACACACATTCTTTTCGTTCCACAGCCAGGTAAACATCTTCATCACAAAGACGTAACACACGTCAGGTTGAACCATGAAACGCATTTTCATCCTGGTGTTTAATGAACTGGAAACATGATTACATGAAGCGTATCGTACAAAGACGCTCACACACAGACCTTTTAGCCAGGGGAGCGTCGTTCCAGTGCCGTTTGCTGATTTGAAGCCCAAAAGGCGTCTGCAGCATGCATTTGCCTCCAGCAGAGTCTGCAGAAAGAGAGAGAGAGCACACGGTTACATAAGACGTCGCTGTGAAACAGCATCTTTGTAGTGATCAGCAGTCAGTCGCTGAAAACGATGCAGACGTTACATAAACACCATTCAACATAAATAAACACAGACAGGGCAAGAACTGAATGAATTACACATAACGCAATCAGATTAAGAGAATCATATATCGGCTTCTCTCTTCAGATGATTTTCATGACACAGCTCTCCTCTACATCTCGACAGAATCACCAGCGCGGACCTTTAACCTCCTCCCTGCTGCTGGGTCGTATATCCATTAAAGCACATGATGCTAATTGTTTAGGATGGGCACGTGGAAGATGGAAATGTGATAAAGCATGACTCATCGGAGTGTAACGTGGGGACCTTTGGACAGGCTTAATAAAGATTTAGCTTAAGCTAGCAGGTGAAGAGCAAAGAGCGACTTCCAAATTCAAATTCAAATTTTATTTGTCACATACACAGTACGATATGCAGTGAAATGCTTCCACTGAGAACACGTGTGAAGCTTAAACTAAGCTGTTCTCCAGTTTGAGCTTTTTTTGCAAAACGTCATCTAAAGCCAGAACAGCCTGGTTCTGTAACCTGACAGCAGCCATAACTCTGTGAGCTCACGACAGCACGACACTAAACCTAACCTTATGTAGGGACGCTACAATAATAAAAAGAAAACCCCAACAATAAGAACACCCGCCGTGAGCAACAGGAAGATCCAAACTCAGGCAGAGCCAGCAAATTAGCACGAGTATGTTTCTGTGCACTCAAAGGGTTCAGGAATGCCACTAGCTAGCATAGCCTCAACAGTAAGTCTGGCTCCAGGAAACACAATGGCGGCTGCTACACAGAGTCCAGAATCGATGGATGAAATCACTCGAGCCCAGCTTTGCAAAAATGTTGTAATCTTTAACACGTGTTAGCATGATATATAAACCTACAAATACAAAACAAAGTTTAAGAAATATTCATTAGGTTAGAAAATCACCTCAGTACAAAGTTACCACAGTATCTGCCACTTTATCAAGCACTTCACACAAATGTGTACACATATATTTTCTTTTTCAGAACAAACGCAACGCACTAGCACTCCAATCCTAAAAGTACTGCTTGCTAGCACCCTCTGTCAAAGGTTCTGAAAGGTTGAGCAACGCCATTGAACATGAGACCAGCTGAGAACCACCGGCTGCTCGGGAAAAATATGGCTTTCCTGATCTATTGCAAGTGGTAGTTGGAGGTTGCTAGGAAATTGCTGGGGAATTTGCTATTTCCCAACCACAGAGACCTAGAGACTGGTCAGTGACTTCCTGTTAACAACCAGTTACTGGGGAACTTTTGCCACTTGTCAACTGACCAGTTGGGGATTGGTTCAGGGAGGTTGCTCGGTGGACCTGTTGCAAAAACACTGAGAACATCCTTATTATTGCTCGGGTCACTAGAGGGTTGCCACAGTTGCCTGTAGTTTGCATGGAAGATGCCAACTTCTCTGCAAAAAAAATGGAGACCATTCACCTTCAAATCAGAAGTTGCACCTTTTGAAATCTGCTGGTTTAGGCTGAGCTGCAATCTTTGCTTTGAAGAAAAATGCCCTTTCTCATTTATGTTGTACTTTTTCAAGCTTCACTACCGTTCCATGGTTAGCTAGCAAGTGTTGTACACCGGCAACCATGGCAATCTGATAGCAACTGAAGCAACTGCAATGATGGTTTTGGTGCAAACAAAGCCTTTGCAGGCAGTTTCAGCCAGTGGCAGCAACAAGTCGTCACCCACTTGGGGAATACACATTTTTCCTTAGCGACTGCAGATTGCCAGGGTCACCAACTCGTCTCTAGGCCCATGTGACTGAAGCCTTAGTTTATCCAGAGGTCGAGGGAGCGTGCAAGGCTGTAAGACTGTAACATCATTACAATGTTTCACTTTCTGCACAACTGAATTTTTAATTTCAGATGAAAGATGAAATCCTGTGACCAACAGCTGACACTTGAGCTGCTGACTGCTGGTTTCCCACACCGAGGGGACAAACCTGCAGAGTGTGATGGACTGAGGGAGAAGGCACACGGCCCTGGTTGCAGAGCCGCACAGAGGTAGCATTGTTCTCGTTGCCCTTGGACTCACAAACATTTATCCCCAGGGTTTGACAGAGAGGAATATCAGCCATGCACGAGAGTGAAATGTAGAGCAGCCCGCTGGCTCAGGGACGTGCCGCAGCTTCAGTGACTTTTGAGCATTAATGTAATGCAGTGTTAACATAAGCACAGCCAGGAGGGCACAGTCAGCATATCACTGGCTGGAGGGAGACGTCAATCAGCACCAGTGCTAAATAAGGCAATGCTATGACAATCCTCCTCTTCCTCCCAGCCCTCTCAGAGCTGCGGTTATGTGTGTGTGTGTGTGTGTGTGTGTGTGTGTGTGTGTGTGTGTGTGTGTGTGTGTGTGTGTGTGTGTGTGTGTGGTTTAATCTCAGGGCGTTCTGCTGCATCATGTTCTTGAGGTGCATCTGACAGATGCTCTGGAAGCTGCCAGGAATGTGCTTTTTGGCATCAGCCTGAAACTTTGACTGCACTCAGCACACACACACACACACACACACACACACACACACACACACACACACACACACTGACATGCAGGGCTTTTCTCTCAATCTTCTTACTGTGCCTGCCTTCTCACTTATGTGGCTTTTTATCTCAGCACACAGCAACCCTCCACAAACCCTCAGACACCTGCTGTTCCCTGTATTTAAAGTGAACAGTGCTGTATAACTTAAACCTGCATCACATTTCTCACGTTTCACTGTTAAAACTCCAACAGCTGCACTAAAATGAAGGGAGAACACCTCATTTCAATTCTGAAAGAAGTCCACGACTTTCACAAGCAGTTAATTCATGTCTGAGGTTTGCTATGAAGGTTATTTTAATGTTTAAATATATAAGAATCCTTTAAGATCAAGTCAAAGATGACACATTCGATTCAGTCCTGCTAATCCACCTGGATAAATGTAACAGTGAGTACAGTGAACACAACTGAAAGACGCTGCTATCAAACATCAGAACAGAAACACTGAGAGAAAAATGAGGAATTAAATATTGGTTCCAGTAATTCTGATGAATCCTCTTTCAGATTTCTAGTCAGACATAATCCACCTACCTTGCTGCAGCGTGACGTTGTTGGCATGTGAAGCAAAAGAAATGAAACTTTCATCCAAAGCTTCAAGTGTTTGACTGTTGAGGACAACTTCAGCATCTCACAATCAGTCACTGCGGTTACTTGCTCCACCATATCCTCACCCAAACTAGTGCCCGCATTTGCACTGCAGCTCCAAAGCTCGTTTCGCTAACCTGCAGAGTGAGGTCGTCAAAAACTCCCAAACTACAGCAAATATTTAAACGACTGGACGATGATTAAGATTGTTTGAGCAGAGCTCTAAAAGAGCAGTTTTGGAGAGTGTTTCCCATTAAATGCAGTCAGGTAAAAGTCCCCCATCAGGGTATTTCTCTTGACTAAATAAGTACGCTTCGATACTGTGGTCAGTCGTGCTTTCTGACTAATTCTCTACATCGTCTGTTTTCACGAAGACATGAAAGTACTGGCTGAGGTGAGCGCTGCCAACACTGCATGTGTTACTGAAATATTTGATGAATGAAACTGCGAGTGTGTGCGTGGTTCCACATCACCACTCGTTACTACTCTCAGGTGAAAACCCCACAGCAGGCCGTCGAACGGTCGTTAAAACCATCGGCAGTTTGAGTCATAGCCAAACAGACCAACGCTGACACTCATTACAATAGTTCTCTCTTGGTTATCTCAGAGTTTGTGTGCCTTCCTCCCACCGTAAGGACCAACCTACTGAAAGCACGTCGAGAGGAAAAAAGAGAGAGATTCATTTTCATTTCAGGGTGGAACGGAAACGAGACAGATGGGTATCTAGTGAGCCTGAGACATATTTGGGTTTCGTTGCACAAAGTGCAATTAGTTTCAAGTAACTAGTAGTAACTAGTAATTACTAAAGAGTGACAGTCAACCTGGCAACACTCTAATATTTATTTATTCAAACATGGAACAGTTCATTTCATCCAGAAAACGAATACGTGTAAGACTCAACCCATACTATTGTGTTTCAGAAATAACTTCATAAACTTAATAAACAGTAAAACTGCATAAAGACCAGTTTCATGAGGATTTATGTGCAAATTGACCATTGCCACGACCCCTACTCGGTTCAGAACCTACTGATGCATCCCTGCTAGATTTCATCTCTGGGGTTTATAAAGAAAGGCCTGAAAAAAGCTGGACTGCGTGGGCTGATGGGAAGGTAACGACCACCAGTTACAATCAAATAATACAGAATGACTCGTCTGAGAACACAACAAATCAAATCTTGAAGAAGTTGGGCTGTAGTAACAAAAAACAATGAGTATCAAGAACTCCTGCGTCATTCGATTGGTCAGTTCTATTTAGTTTATTTACACAGAGCCAAATCACGACAACAGTCACCTCAAGGGGATTTATATTGTCACGTAGACCCTACAATAACACATGCAGAGAAAACCCAACAATCATATGACCCCCTATGAGCAGCACTTTGGAGACAGTGGGAAGGAAAAACTCCCTTTTAACAGGAAGAAACCTCCAGCAGAACCAGGCTCAGGGAGGGGCGGGTGGTTTGGCATAAACAATCACAGAAGCCTGGATCCATCCTGTATTAACGGTTCAGGCTGATAGTGGTGGTGTAATGGTGTGGGAGATATTTTCTTCCACTAATACCAAGTGAGCATGACAGCCTACCTGCTACCGTTGCTGACCGTCGATCTGAGCTGCCTTTGGCCGATCGGCGTGTCAAAAAGCTCAAATCACCTCAAACTGGTTTCTTGGACGTGAGAATGAGTTCACTGTACTCAAATGGCCTCCACAGTCGCCAGATCCCAGCAGAGCGTCTTTGGGGTCTGCTGGAGCGAGAGATTCCCGTTGTCACGCAGTAACCACGTGATTCCCTACGAACCAAAATGGATCCATCTACACAAAGAATTGAGCCACTTCTGAAACTACAAGGGGTCCAACTAGTAAAAGTGTATATAAAATGAAATCGAATAGAAACGGCTTGATGCCATTTGATGATTATATTTTCACATACTGAGGAAATCTTATAGAGTTCTTGGTAAAAACACTCGATGTGGAAACAGCATTATATTCAGGGTTTCTCGCTGCTGCGACCTCAGTGATCGTACTCGCTTCCGCCCACGCCGCAGCTTCGCCTACACCTATAAATGGACATCTTCCTGAAGTGACACCTCTGGGTATGAAAATGAGCTTCAGATCAAAGTGAAATAAAAACATTCTTCAAATTCAGTGACCAGTAGATTTAACGCAGGAACAGTGAATACCGCTTCAAGCTGCAGTTTATTGACTGACCCTCGACACTGCGATACATTTGTAGGTGCCACGCTGCCTCGGTGGGACAGGAAAACAGTCCAGCAGCGAACACGATACTTTGATCTTTAAATAGGAGCCGGCAGACAAAACAACCTCGATGCAGGAATACTCACAGCTGGAATTTGGATCTTCTCGTTTTTACTCTCCTCTCCTGGTTGATTTTGACCTCACAGGAGCACTCGCGCTGTCTGGCATGATCATCAATGAAAAGAGGAGCATGAGTCAGAGATAGCAGCCCACTCAGCAACCACAAACGCACACGTTCTACGTAACCGACCATACTTACGTATATGCATCGATATCTGTGTGCACAGCGTGCCTTTGAAGTGTTCACCTGGTTACGAGATGAAACGTAGCAACAAGGCAGATAAGGATGAGAGGTTGTGGTCTCTGGCTTTGAACACGAACATAAATGCACATATTTTGTGTACAGGAGAGAAACATAATCACCGTCATCACTCTGGCAGACTGACGTCAAAAGCAAAAGATTACAACGTGAAACTGAGCCATCGACCTCATCTGCATAACCTGAACCTGAGCTGGAAAGTCCCACACACAGTCAAAGTTTCTTAGAACGAGTGCTGAGAGAGATGGGCAAAACACGACAGATCCAGGATGTCAACAACAGGCATCACATTTCATGGTTCACACCCTAAAACTCAAGTTCCAATAGTTTAATGTGCTCAGTCACAAGGCAAAGATGTCACTGAATATCTGAGTAGCAGAGTAACAAAGTGACAGAGTAGGTAACAGGCTGAGTTACAGATCTGAGTTAACTGAGTCGCAAAGTAACTGATCGGCTAAAGTCACCAATTCCTTGGCACATACTATGTGTCATTTAAACGAAGCTAGATTTACAGCATCCACAAATTTTATGCGTTCACAAATTTGGACAATTTGGATTTCTCCTTTCTGTTTGGAAACCTTAGAAAACGCCGAATCCTTGAGCTAGTTTATCGAGCGTTGGCAGCGCTGCCGATGAGCCGGTTCGTCTACAAGACTCGCCGAGCTGAAGTAGCCCATAACTTGCCCGCAGAGATCTGCTGTGTTCGGATTACTTGCATCTTCACAGAAGCGCACTTCCTGCCACATATTTTCTGAAGATATTTTGATCCTATCACATTGAACAACTTGTCTTTGGCATCTCACGCAAGTTTCAAACCACTGCAAGATGACTTTCAGGACATTTCTACAAAAATCAGTGCCCGACAGTTTCTTTTTAAATTGTGAAATATGCAGAGCCTCTGGAATCCTTTGAAGTGTGTAGTGATGCAACTCACACATGAAAATGCTCGATTTCCAAAATAAAAGCACTAAACGAGTAAGAATTCCCTTTAAAGGTCTTAAATGCAATTCTTTTTAAAAAGTGGTGAAAAAACAAAACAAAATGATGAGCTGACTTTCCTCTTCATGCATTCGTCTCCTGATTACACGTTTATGAAACAGCAAAAACGTAATGACTTGCACTCTGCATCAACGGCTCTCGAGCAGCGTGTGCTCAGCATCGACATCACCAGCTAAAAGCCGCATCAAAACCATCGTAACTGTCCATGTCAGCAGCGAGGTCATATCTCGATCCCATTCTGAGTATTTCTGATTGTTCCCCAAACAGAAAGTAGGCATACAACAAAAAAGAGCTTACAGGAAAGGGCCCGAGGTTTGTCAGGTCTTTGATACTGACACACATTTCCAACTGGACGTCTCGGATTTTGTTCCCGTCTTACAGATGTTCCTCTTCTCCCCACTTAGTTCTCATCTCTTTGTCTGAAACTTTGAATAGTTTTTGTTCATTCAGGGTCCCGTGTTCAGGGTTCTTGGTATTAACATGCGGGTGTAAGAGCATGAAATAAAATGTATTAGGAACTGGAGAGTAACTGGAAGGAAAAAGGAGAACACGAGAACAACGGTGCACTGTGTCTTTATAAGCCAGTGATCCACCTGTTTGACTCTCCATCATTCAGCAGTTTCATTCGTTATGGTCTATACTTATGTTTTTTAATAAACCTGAATATAATGCTGTGCCATGAAATTCAGATTTGGCAAATATGTGAACTAAAGCTGGGCGTCCTCACCTGCTCTACCAGCCTGTTAAACACGGTGACATTATAAATAATGCTGAATAATAAACACTTAAAAAATACCAGAACTCTATATGAATTCATGATCAGTATTGAAGCTCAGATATTATATAGATGTTGAACCATCTTCAGGAGGATGCTGCACCAGCTACCTCCACCACAGCCAGGATGAACGGAGCCGCCCACGGTGGGGAAGCCGAGGCCTTCACACCTCACAGGTGTGGAAATTATAATAAAAGGTTTAGAAATCAGGATATAGTTCAGTGTCTGTGTTACTTTAGCACTCAAGACACTTAAACAGAAACTCCACAATCGCCTGTTTGACGATTGCACATTGTGACCAATATCAGAAGTTTCAGTTTCAGAAAGCAGAGCTGATGATGGTCTGTTACTTCTGCTATTTCGGTCTTTCAGCCAGCAGAGTTTCTGGTGTGGTTTAACCGGTAATTAACGGCTCCTTGAGGCAAACCCAGTCAACCGTTACAGATTTGAGGTCAAGTATCAAATTGACTGCAATGTGAGGAAACCAGAGCATATAACAGAATCTTCTATGCGTTTACATGTGTGCGCCCCGTAAAACTTAGAAATGTCTTCATTTCATAATTTCATTACTGAGATGTGCTGACTCGACTACATCTGCAGAGCCATTGATAGATTACTCTCCACTGGGCACTTCACAGTAGTTCACCAACTTAATATGTCTAGCCTGATGGATGTGATCACATGTGCGGTCACATACAGCACTTGAGCAATAATGAAAACTAAATTACATTCACCAAAAGACACCACCAACAGACAGAAAGCAGGTTTTGGTTTAGCGTCAGTTTCCATTACAGGATGTTTCCGTTTGTCAGACACCTCCGTGCTATAAGCGCTCTCATTTTTGATCCTGGTTATGTTTTCAGATTCTGCCTCAGCTGGTCCCTCTGTCCTTTGCTTGGATTCTCTCCATCCTCTTTGTTCAGGCTAAATCAGCACTCCTTACTTTAACATAAAGCTCCTATGCATCCTCTAGGATCATTTATGAGAGCTGAGCTGTAGGGGTGGCTGTGGCTCAGGTGGTAGAGATCGAACCACCAACCTTCCCATTACAGACACCTTGGTTCTAAGTGTTGACTTGCTAGTTAGCTGTTAGGAATCCAGCTAACTCTGCTGGAGACTGGACAAAAAACACTTTTCTTCAAGAATTATACCACTGCTTCACGTCTAACCACGTCTAACCACAGCTCTCATGTCCTCATGCAGATCGACCAACAAAACGTGATTAAAACAACTGATAAAAAAAGTAGAATTACTAAAGGAAAAACCCGCATAAATTATCTGTAGCAGCTGCTGAGCAACAATGTGCCAACAGAGCAGCTCGGGTGCTCCTTGGGACTGATTTACATGGATCTGGAATGCTGGTGGACGTGTGGAATACCACTCTTCAAAAAGACATTGTTTGTTGTTGTGATGATCACTGTTGTCAGCTCAGTTTAATGGATTCACTGTGGTCAAAGTGACGGTGATCATCCTCATCACTGTGCCCTATGAACAGGTCCTTACCCTCCTGGAATAGAGCACTACCATCGGCAAATAACAGAATAATGACCAATGGAACCGAGGGGATGTGAAGTGAAGCCACACCATACTGCAAAATGTCCCTGACTCATAAAAAACCACCGGGTCCCATCAGTGCAGGGTTTTTTGTTCCCCTTTCATTTAAGTCCAGATTTAATGGAAGTGTTCTTATACAAGTTTCAGTTACTAAATTCCAAAGCTCTCTGTAATAAACACCAATAAATATGCTGAGATCATTTCCAGGAACTCCCTTCAGTGCTTCCCTTTAGTTTAGTTAATCCTATGTGAATTCAAGACAGATCTATTTAGTGGGCCTTGCCCAAATTGACCGATCAATGCATCTATTGGGTTTTTATTTGTTTGTTTATTTTAAATCAAGCTGGACTGTAGCTATGGTGGACCTTCAAGGAGGCTGTGCTGGAAGCCACAGAGACACATAAAAGATGAACGCTGGAGTCTGATGAGTCAGCTGTGCTCATGTCGACTAATAAAGCAACTAACAATTCATCGGGGGAGTACTGTTACAGAAGAAAATGTCCTCGTGGTCAAAAGCTGCCACTTTTGTTTGTTCTGAAAGTCCTGTTATGAGCAGGAGACTGAAAACAAAAGTAAAACTGTTTCGTGTAACTGAAATGAATCTCCCAGTCAGAGATCCATGCATTAAGCACTTTCTGGTTTCAGGTTAACTCTTGAAGACTCAGCATTTGCTTCCCTGCGTCACCAAAAAAAGAAACTTAATTTAATTCAGCAAAACTGAAGAACAAATCGAAGACTTTTGAATAGAAACATTATTTTCTATTCAAAAGAAAAGTAACAGTGGACCACAGTTACTGTGGTCCACTGTGGCCAAAGTCGTTGTTTGGACCAGATTTAAAGTTGTAATGTTATAAGTTGGAGGTTTTAATATGGGACTCTTCTGGAGGCTGAGGAAAAATGTTGAAGAAGGACAACTGATTATGTATGTCTGCGTGTATATATGGTCAACAACTGAGCTCTAAACTCAGAGTTTGCTTGTGTCAGAGGAGCATGCTAACAGCCGTCAGGTTCAGGTTGTGACTCTAGTCTACATGCATATTTCACGTCAAATTTAGGCTTGAGAAAATCCAAAGTGTTGGACAAATGTTGCAGTGAGTGGATGAGTAAAGACTTTTATGTAGTCACAAACATTTCTGTTGTGCAGATTTTCAACTTTGTTCCAATCATTTGCTGAAAAACACACTCGAAAGGAATCATCTGATATCCAGGATGAAAAGCAGGAATGATTATTGCTGGAAATCATGAGATCATGAAATCATGAGATTCAAAGAAAGAAGCTTGCCAATACATTCACCTTGTGTATTTATGAAGCACCTGCACTTCATAAACGTATGGCACAACATGAAAGAGCCACCTCCATGGGACTCGGCTGTCCATCTGCATCTGACCTCAGGAAATCACATGATAGGGTGGGGCTAGGTTTCACAATGAGCTCACCCGAACCCCTGGCTGATTGTGACCCACACCCGTTTTACACCTTGGCTTGTGTCATTAGGTAGAGGATCAGTAGGTGGTCCATGACCCTTTTGGGGGGAAACTCCCACAGGACTTAAATCTGGGACTCGCCACCATTTGACCCTAGAACTGAAGAAGCTTCTCGGATGAAACATCTTCAAGCAACTTAAAGAAGTCCAGATGCTTTTCTTTCCAAGCTCCTAAGACTACGTCCACACTAGCCCAGATAAATGTGAAAACAGCGTTTTCGCCTGAAAATGCTCCGCGTCCACACCAGCGTTTTCAGTCGTTTTCACAGAGTTGTGCGTCCACACTGAAATGGCCGTAAACGCTTACGTTCCAGTCCTGCGCATGAAGAAGAAGATTCGACACAAGAAGATTCGACCTGCCTCATTTCTGTCTGCCGTTTATTTACTTTCCGGCTCTTTGAAACGTGGCGGCAGAATGTGGAGGAAAAGCACCGAGGTTTTTAAATGGACTCACAATGAGGAGGAGTTGTTGCTGTGAGTAACACAAAAGTACAAAGTTGCAAAAGCGAGTGAGAATTAAAGAATTTGAAGAAAAGCTCTCTGCAGCACGTACAGACTGATATTAATCTTTAATAGGGCTGTCAAACAAAACAGCTGCTGTATAATGCCCTCTGCTATCTTAGTTTAATTGGTCACATGACTGTATCATATGACTAAAATGTGTCTGCGTTTTCGCTGTCCACACTGCGACGCAAAGGCACCATTTTCAAATGCATTTGTCATAGAGAGCATTTTGAAAACGCTGCGTTTTCCTTCGGGGAAAACGCCGTCTCAGTGTGGACGGGAGGCCAAAACGGAGAGAAAACAAACAAAAACGCATTAGTGTGGACGTAGCCTAGGACTACGATGACTTGGATGATTGAGAACCTTCACAGACATATGAAGCAACTGCAAGACTGAGCAAAAGAATTCCAGCTAAACTCCATCACTGCACAAAGCCTCCCTGATCTAACATAGAGAAACTTTAGTACCTCAGAGTCACCGTACTGTTCATTATAGACTGTGTCTGAGGCTTTGAGCTGTGCTGTTAATGACTGAAGAAGTTCTCGATTATTCTAATGGCATTTAGAAATGACTGAGTGGACAATCCCTGCATTAAGCACTGACCTTTACCGGGTATTTTTAATACTAAATACAGGAAGTACCAGTAGCTTTCTGTCACACACTACATGTATGTGTGTGTGTGTGTGTGTGTGTGTGTGTGTGTGTGTGTGTGTGTGTTTTCTAGTGTTTTTCCCAGTAACAATATGATAGACGACACATTGAAACAAGATTTACTGGCAATGATGGCAAATCTGGTAATGAAATACAGTCTGGTTAAAACCGTAAATGTGTTTAATTTTACTGAGTGTTAAGAAGCAAATCAAAGTGTCTCAAATGTCCTTTGTCTATAGTTTGCAAACTAAAGCAGTTAGGACCATATACAGTGTGTATGGTTGGACACAGCTTCTGGAATGTGATCCACTGGTTTCTGAATCCGTTTTGAAGCCTTGGGATTAGTGATTTCATCGCCATCATGTTAGTTTAAAAACACCAGATGTGCCAAAAATGGGAATGTCTGACTGTGAAGTAGCATGCTAGCCAATGAGCACACCATGGATAATCCTCCATTTGAACTACAGAATGAACGAGATTTAACATAATTCATTTTTTATTGAAAAAAATAATGAGTGACTGAGTCTATGGATACACTAGGAGATCATGTCACAAAGGCATTTTCCTGTTGATTACTATCCGGTCTTTAAGTCTGACATCATTAGCCGTTTCCGGGTCCAATCTCCGCTTTAGGTCCCAAAGTCAAACGATCACTGTGGCATAACTGAGAGTTACAAAGTGTATAAATTATTTTATCTTTAATAAAATGATCAGCGCTGCTGCTTTACCAGGTGTAACAATTAAGTTTAACATCCAATTAGCAGAAGTTAGCAGGATGTTAGCTCGCTAGCTTCCACCCAAACATGATGTAGCATGTTCTGACTGAGATTTCTGAAAAATTCAAACGTACAGCTCTGCTGTCACTTCCAACATAAATGAAGACAGAAAACTAAACAGCAGTGACGTTTGTAGGGTTACTGAAGTTGGGCTAGCTGCTATATAATGATGTGCTACGTGATCGCTAGCTACACAGCTATGTTAGCATAATATAAACAGTGAAGCTGGAGGATAAACGCTAACTTTTTCCCACTCGATAAAAGTTAACGTGAGGGTTCCCGATGGTTAGAGACAAATGCAATCGCATGGCAGGATGCTGTAAACGGACCAAACGTCAGTCAGGAGAACAACTGAGATAATCCATCCACAATACGAGGTTAGTCATTAATATACTGCTGCATGGGCTGCAGTTACATCGTAAGGGTTTAAAAACGGAGAGAGAGGCCGACAGTGATCACTGACTGTTTTGAGGGGCTTGTTCAGATTAAATAGAACAAGATACAAAGCATTAAAACACATTAAAAACAATAATAAACTTGTTATTAATAAACAAGTTTATTATTGTAGTTGGACCCGGAACCAGGGTTCATACGTCATCAGTTAAAGATAGGACCAAAAGTCTTTTTGGCAACCACAGCTATCACCATCTGCAGGTCTTCAGATAGTGGCAGGTTTAAATTTAATTAATTTTTAATTAATTTAATTAATCCCTAATTTTCAGGGACATTTCTTAATGGAAGCACGGTCCATGTATTGGGCTGTCTCAGGTCTTCTTTAAGCACTGTCCCTAAAAAACCCAGAACTCTCTAAGTAACCCACTCACCAAACACACACACATTCACAAAAAATGCTCAAGTTAGAAACTGAGATCATTCAGAGGTAGGGGTGGGTTTTGATAATCGATTTATCGATTAAAATCGATTTTGGCTTGGATAACGTAAAATCGATTCATTAAAATCCTGAATCGATTTTTTTATATAAATGTATTTTGCCCGAAATGCCAGAATCTCTGGTGAAATCTCACAAAATTTCAACAACCACCAAACAGCTAAAACAGTAAATGAGAGCAGGAACACGGCTTCTGCACAGAGACGTAAACACAAAGCTCGACCCACCGACGGATCAGGATCAGTGAGATGTGGCTTTCTCACCCAACGGCACAGACACGGTCGTGGCTGAAAGCCGACAGCTCGCTGGTTCTGATGTTTCGGCGGCTCCGAGCTTTGTGTTTACGTCCTTTTTGCGCTGATTCTGAAGCTGTTAGTTTGATCTCTCTCCAAACAATGTTGACTGAACCAGCAGCAAAAGAAGATCCAAACTATGCTTCACATAAACATCGTCATGAATTCACTCTGACTTTTGCTGTTTTGCTTCCACCAGGATAAAATCACACTTCATGCACAGCTCTCTCTCTCTCTCTCTCTCTCTCTCTCTCTCTCTCTCTCTGTAGTTTCCCATCTAAAAATCTGTTTTCTTCATTATTCGCTTGCTTGTTATGCACCAGTCTACCGTTGTTTACAGGCTGTCGGCTGATTTTTTTTTTCTTTTACTTAGTTCCGAAAAGAAAACCTAATTTCTGAGGTTCAACAGGCTTCTGAACAAATGTAAATTTTTAAAATTATGCAAAATGCAAAACGCTGTGTCTCTAATAAAACCGCTGTAACTTCAGAGGTCATGTTCATGTGTTGATTAATGGTTTTCTTTTGTTTTTGATCTACTGCAGAATATTTTTATGAAATCCCAGAACAGGAAAATCTCCTTCATGTTTTTCTGTTTTATCTTCTGCTGCTTTGACACAAAGGCCTCTGCTGTGATGCTCACACCTTTGATAAAGTCTTGCGAGTGTCAGCTTCCTTTTTATAGATACAAAAATATGTAAATGTACTGATCTGAATTATAATATTTCTGACTGTCTGAGGCAAAATTTCCCCGATTCAAATCGAATCGAATTTAATCAAATCGTGGATCAAATCAACTCTAGAAATCAGTGACGATACCCAGCCCTATTCAGAGGCTTAGCAGATCCTACCAGCATAACGTTTTTAAAAAGATGATCCATCAGCCAACTCTTTGCTTTATCAGTTTTCTTATCAACTGCATTATATTATGCTGTACTACCAGCTGATTAACTGACACCCACAGAAAAATCATCTGTAACTGAAGGAAAGCAGCTCATTCGGACTGTGATTTAGACTAAGATCAATATATGTGTCAACTTGTTTTGGATACTTATATTTAGTTTATTTAACAAATATTGTTATAGATTCAA